>NC_060267.1:5480293-5525505 GCF_021613505.1 Equus quagga | reverse complement strand
CACCATTTATTGAAGAGACTCTCCTTTCTCCATCGTACACTCTTGGCTCCCTTGTCGAATATTAGCTGTCCATAAACGTGTGGGTTTACTTCTGGGCTCTCAATTCTGTTCCAGTGATCTGTGTCTGTTTTTGTGCCAGTACCATGCTGTTTTGGTTACTATAGCTTTGTAGTGTAATTTGAAATCAGGGAGTGTGATACCTCCAGCTTTGTTCTTTTTTCTCAGGCATCCTTTGGCTATTCGGGGTCTTTTGTTGTTCCATATAAATTTTAGGATTCTTTGTTCTACTTCTGTGAAAAATGTTGTTGGAACTTTGATAGGGATTGCGTTGAATCTATAGATTGCTTTATGAAGTATGGACATTTCAATGATGTTAATTCTTCCAATCCAAGAGCATGGAATATCTTTCCATTTCTTTGTGTCTTCTTCAATTTCTTTCAACAGTGTTTTATAGTTTTCGGTGTACAGATCTTTCACCTCTCTGGTTAAGTTTATTCCTAGGTATTTTACTCTTTTGTTGCAATTTTAAATGGGATTGTATTCTTAATTTCTCTTTCTGCTACTTCATTGTTAGTGTATAGAAACACAACCGATTTTTGTACATTGATTTTGTATCCCACAACTTGACTGTATTCCTTTAATATTTCTAAAAGTTTTTTTAGTGGACTTTTTAGGGTTTTCTAGATATAAAATCATGTCATCTGTAAAGAGTGACAGCTTCACTTCTTCTTTTCCAATGTGGATCCCTTTTATTTCTTTTCCTTGCCTGATTGCTCTGGCTAGGACTTCCAATACTATGTTAAATAAGAGTGGTGACAGTGGGCATCCTTGTCTGGTTCCTGTTCTTAGAGGGATAGCTTTCAGTTTTTCTCCATTGAGAATGATATTTGCTGTGGGTTTGTCATATATGGCCTTTATTATGTTGAGGTATTTTCCTTCTATAGCCATTTTATTTAGAGTTTTTATCATAAATGGATGCTGTGTCTTGTCAAAAGTTTTCTCTGCATCTATTGAGATGATCATGTGATTTTTATTGTTCATTTTGTTAATGTGGTGTATCACGTTGATAGATTTGCAAATGTTGAACCATCCCTGCATCCCCGGAATGAAACCCACTTGATCATGTTGTATGATCTTTTTAATGTATTGTTGTATTCGATTTGCTGGTATTTTGTTGAAGATTTTTGCATCGATGTTCATCAGTGATATTGGCCTGTAATTTTCTTTTTTTTGTGTTGTCCTTGTCTGATTTTGGTATCAGGATAATGTTTGCTTCGTAGAAAGAGTTAGGAAGCCTCCCCTCCTCTTCAATTTTTGGAAGAGTTTGACAAGGATAGGTACTAAGTCTTCTTTGAATGTTTGGTAGAATTCACCAGGGAAGCCATCTGGTCCTCAACTTTTATTTTTGGGAGGTTTTTGATTGCTGTTTCGATCTCCTTACTGGTGATCAGTCTATTCAAATTTTCTACATCTTCTTGGTCCAGTTTTCGAAGGTTGTATGTTTCTAAGAATTTATCCATTTCTTCTAGATTATCCAATTTGTTGGTGTATAGCTTTTCATAGTATTCTCTTATTATCTTTTGTATTTCTGAGGTGTCCGTTGTAATCTCTCCTCTTTCATTTCTGATTTCATTTGTTTGAGACTTCTCTCTCTTTTTCTTGGTGAGTCCAGCTAAGCGTTTGTCAATTTTGTTATCTTTTCAAAGAACCAGCTCTTGGTTTCATTAATTTTTTCTATGTTTTTTTAGTCTCTATTTCATTTATTTCTGCTCTGATTTTTATTAATTCCTTCCTTCTGCTGATTTTGGGCTTTGTTTGTTGTTCTTTTTCCAGTACCTTTAGATGTGCTTTTAGATTGTCTATTTGGGATTTTTCTTCTTTGTTGAGGTAGGCCTGAATTGCTATAAACTTCCCTCGTAGAACTGCTTTTGCTGTATCCCACAGATTTTGGCATGCCGTGTTTTCATTTTCATTTGTCTCCTGGAATTTTTTGATTTCTGCTTTGATTTCTTCATTGACCCAATCATTGTTCAGTAGCATTTTGTTCAATCTCTACATTTTTGTCGCTTTTCTGGTTTTCTTTCTGTAGTTGATTTCCAGTTTCATACCTTTGTGGTCAGAAAAGATGCATGGTATTATTTCAATCTTCTTAAATTTATTGAGACTTGTTTTGTGGCCTAATATATGATCAATCCTGGAGAATATTCCATGGGCATGTGAAAAGAATGTGTATTCTGTGGTTTTTGGATGGAATGTTCTGTATATGTCTACTAAGTCCATCTGGTCTAATGTGTCCTTTAAGGCGAGTGTTTCCTTACTGATCTTCTGTTTGGATGATCTACCCATTGCTGTAAGTGGAGTGTTAAAGTCCCCTACTATTATTGTGTTACTGTCTATTTCTCCTCTTATGTCTGTTAATAATTGCTTTATATATTTAGGTGCTTCTGCGTTGGGTGCATAGATATTTACAAGTGTTATATTTTCTTGTTGGATTGTTCCCTTTATCATTATGTAGTGCCCTTCTTTGTCTCTTGTTACAGTTTTTGATTTAAAGCCTATTTTGTCTGATATTAGTATTGCTACCCCCACTTTCTTTTCTTTGCCATTTGCGTGGAATATCTTTTTCCATCCTTTCACTTTCAGTTTGTGAGTGTCTGTAGGTCTGAAGTGTGTCTCTTGTATGCAGCATATACATGGGTCTTGTTTTTTTATCCGGTTGGCCACCCTATGGCATTTGATTGGAGCATTTAGTCCATTGACATTTAAAGTAGCTATTGATAAATATGTATTTATTGCCATTTTGTCACTTTTTCTTTTTTTTGGGTGTTTTAGTAGTTCTTCTCATTTCCTTTGTTTTTCTCTTGCTCTCTTCCCTTGTGGTTTGATGGCTATCTTTAGTAATATGTTTGATTTCTTTTGTCTTACTTTTTCTCCTGCTTGTTATAGGTTTCTGGTTTGTGGTTACCATGAGGATCCTATTTAATATACTATGCATATAACAGTCTATATTGAGTAGATAGACTCTTTAGCTTGACCTCTTTCTAAAAGCTCTACTTTTTCACTCCCCTCCTCCCACATTATATGTTTTTCACATCATATATAGTCTTTTGTTTAGCGTGTGTCTATCCATTACCCTCATCATTGAAATAGGTGATTTTAGTACATTTGTCTTTTAACCTTCATATTATCTTTCCAGGTAGTTGATCTGTTGCCTTTACTATACTTTTACCTTACAAGTGATTTTATTGCCTGTTTTTTGTTGTTGTTGTTTTGGTTTTTTTTGATAATTTTTTTTTAATCTCTATTTGTGGTCATTGCTTTCCCTTTTAAATAAGTCCCTTCAGCATTTCTTGCAGAACTGGTTTATTGGTGATAAACTCCTTTAATTTTTGCTTGTCTGGGAAGCTCTTTATCTCTCCTTCCATTCTGAATGACAACCTTGATGGATAGAGTATTCTTGGTTGTAGGTTTTTTCCTTTTAGCACTTTAAATATGTTGTGCCATTCTCTTCATGCCTGTAGGGTCTCGGCTGAGAAGTCTGCTGATAGCCTGATGGGCTTCCCTTTATATGTCACTTGTGGCCTTTCTCTTGCTGCTTTTAGGATTCTCTCTTTGTCTTTAATTTTAGACATTTTAATTATAATATGTCTTGGTGTGGGCCTCTTTGGGCTTATCTTGTTTGGAGCTCTCTGTGCTTCCTGAACTTGGATGTCTGTTTCCTTCCTCAGGTTAGGAAAATTTTCCTCTATTATTTCGACTAATAAATTTTCTGCCCCTTTGTCTCTCTCTTCTCCTTCTGGGACCCCTATAATCCAAATGTTAGCACTCTTGATATTGTCCCAGAGTTCCCTTACACTGTTCTCATTCTGTCTAATTCTTTTTTCTCCTTTCTGTTCTGCTTGGGTGATTTCCTCTAGTCTTTCATCTAGCTCGCTGATCTGTTCTTCTGCCTCCTCTACTCTGCTATTGAGTCCCTCTAGTGAATTTCTCATTTCGAGTATTGTATTCTTCATTTCTGATTTTTTTTTTATATCTTCCAGTTCTTTGCTGATGTGCTCACTGTGTTCATCCATTCTTCTCCGCTTATCTGTGAGCATCCTCATTATATTTTGTTTGAATTCTTTGTCGAGGAGGTCGCTAGTTTCTGTTTCACTTAGTTCTTTTTCTGGCATTTTGTCCTGTTCCCTTGCTTGGAAAGTATTCCTTTGCCTCCTCATTATACCTCTTTCTCTGTGCTATTTTCTTTGTACTAGGTGAGTCGGCTATGTCTCCTGACCTTAGAGAAGTGGCCTTATGTAAGAGATGCCTTATGAGGCCCAGCAGTGTGCTTCCCTCTCGTCACCAGTCCATAAGAACCAGGAGTGACCCCTTTGTGGGCTACTTGTGTCCTTCTGCTGTGGCAGGGTTGCTCCCACTGCAGGTACCCAGGGAGTCTGATCTTTCCTTCCCTGGCCAGCTGTTTGTAAATCTGGTCTGGGGGGGGGGCCTCAGCACTGTTGGCTACAAAGTCTATTAGCACACTCTTATTGCAATTGTTCTCTTAATTGGGTTGGTGCCCAGTGTAGCTGGTTGCTAGGCTCAGGGGCTACAGTTGTGCTAGGCCTGAGGCCAACAAGGCTGTTGTCAGTTCTCTTAGGAGTGCAGCTGAGTGGGGCTAGCCCTTGGCATGGAGGCACTCAGTTGCTTCAGGCTTTGGAAGGTGAGGCTGATCCTTTTTATGGCTATTTGTGAAGCACAAGTCTGCTGCTGCTGATAAGCCTCACCCCCCACCAGACCACATACACTGTCAACACAGTCCTGGTCCATGCACACTTCTCAACCCCCTGGAGCGTACCCCAACGCCACACTGCAGAGGCCCCCACCTCTCCCCCAATGCCCCCCACAGTTCACCTGGTCCTCACACAGGCCCTGCCCCACAGAGGCAGACACCCTTGCCTGCCTGTAGAGGATCAAGGCACTCAGTCAATGCAGGCTAAAAAGTAGCCTGAGGGCTTGCTGTTAGGTGGGGCCAGTCCCTTAGGGTTGCCTGCCCTGGCTGAACTGGATTAAATCTGTGCTCTAGTGGGTGTGGCAGACCCCTGGGCTAACAGGCCAAGGGATGAACCTCAATGGCCCCCACCGGTGTCCGTATCAGCACGCCTGGACCAGCTCAGAACAACGGCCCCCACCAATGTCTCAGTCTCCGGAGAGGACCCTCCTCTCACCAAGATGCCCCCAGAGCCCACCAGGTGAGTCTCGTTTCACCAAAGGCTAGTCAGCCTTCTCTCTGGTGATTTTAGGTTGCTGCAATGAGTGAGTTTGTGCGTGGGCCCTTTAAGACCCGGATCTTTTCGATTTTCGGCTGATAGCTTTTCTGGGGGTGTCCTCGCTGCAGTTAATAGCTGGCAAAGCCAGACAGTAAGACCCCTGTCTCAGTTGGGCTGAGTCCGAAGGATGGTTATAGCAGTATTGCCCCCGCTCCGGACCTCACTCCTCCAGGGAGAGCTTGTACCTTAGGGTGGTTCCCGCCTGGCCAGCTGAGAAGCTCCACTGCTCCCAAAGGTGGCCTTTTTCCTCTGCAGCTGGAGTTACTGCCTCTTCTGCCTTCGTCAGGACTGTCCCTTGTCGTGGGGGTTCTTTTTATCCAGTTTTCAGTTTTCAATCCAGGGTGATTCTTTTCAAAATTGTTGTAATCTAGTTGTGTTCGTGGGAGGAGGTGAGTTCAGCGTCTGCTCACGGCGCCATCTTGACGAGATCTCTCTTTATGTCTTCATTGATTTCTTTCAATGATGTCTTAGAGTTTTCAGTGTATAGGTCTTTCACCTCCTTGGTTAATTTTATTCCCAGATATTTCATTTTTTTTGTTGCCATTGTAAATAGGATTGTATTCTTGATTTCTCTTCTAGTTCGTTATTAGTGTATAGAAATGCAACTGATTCTCGTAAGTTGATTTTGTACTCTGCAACTTTGCTGTAGTTGATGATTATTTCTAATAGTTTTCTGGTGGATTCTTTAGGATTTTCTATATATAGAATCACGTCATCTGCAAACAGCTCTCCTGGGCATTCTGTCCTCAAGTTAGAAAGATGGTCTAATAGCAAGAAGCATCTTGTGTTGACTGCCATCAGCACAACTGTCACCTGAGCACACTGCTCCCCTCTGGCCTGATTGTGCTCCCATCTGGACTCGTCCTTCGGTTCTGGTGCACAGCTGTCATCTTGGGATCTCCCTTCACTCTCCTGGGGTCTCTCTTTGTCCCTCTCCTGTGTTGGATCTCTTGTTTCCATGTTTTCTTCTTCCTTGGATTGTTCTTTTTATTTTGTTACATCCCCTTGAGAAAGGGTACCTGTGAGATATATTTTTGGAAACTGTGCAGGAATTATAATGTCTTTATTCTGTCCTCACTTTGATTGACAGTTCTATACTTGCTCTATTGACTTTTTGCTTCAATTCTTGCTCTTGAGAAGTTTGAAGACTTTCTGGTTTCCCATTCTTTCTACTGGACTGTTTGTTTTTCCTCTTTGAAAGCTTGTGGAATCTTCTCTTTGTTCTTGGTGTTTTGAAATTCATGACTCTGGTGCTTGGTGCTGGCCTATTTGCATCCGTTGTCCTGGCCTAGACAGGCTCTTTCAATTGGCAACTTAGGTTCTTCAGTTCTGGAAAATTTATGTGAATTATTTCTCTGATGCTTTTCCTCCCTCATTCTTTTTTTTTTTTTTAAATTTCTGGGATTCTATTGTTTTGCTGTCAGAATCTCTGGACTAGTTCTGGGATATTCTTCTCTTTCTTGTTTTCCATCTCTCTGCTTTTTTGCTTTACTCTTTCAGAGATTATCCTCACTTTATTTTCCAACCCTGTTATTGAGACCTCTTTTTTGGGTTGTTATTTGATTGTTTCTTTTATGTATATGGTGTCCTGTTCTTGTTTCATAGATGCAATATATTTTCTTATTGCCCTAGGATGTTAACAATAGACTAAAACAGACAAACAGAAAAAACAGTGTGGAGCAAACAGATTATACAGGGAACAGAGAAAGTTTCAAAAGGGCTGCTATATTTAGAGTCGTGCCTCAGATATCTGGAATCCTTGGCTGGCTGCTCATAGTTGAGTGTGGATGTCTAAAGTGATGGCTTGAGCTCTGAGCTCCTGGGTAGGGCTCATTGACTTTGAGCTTCACTGAAGGGTCATCCGGATGAGCCCTGTTCTGTGGAGCCGCCCAGGTCAGGGTCTCCAGGTCTGTCTTCTGGGGCTGGTCAGATCCCTCAGGGAGGAGTCTTCTGACCTCCTGCCTGGACGGTGAGGGCTGCGGGAATAAGAGCTGGGGGCTCTGCGTTCCACACTCAGTGTGCAGGTGGCCACTGAATCCCTGTTTTAGGTGAGGTTCTTCCCGTCAGCTGGTTGTCCGGCAACTCTCTGTTTTAAGCCTCTTCAGAAATGAAGCCTTCAGACCTTCGCAGGGGTGGGAGAGGAGTACTTGCCCAGCCCTATGAAGCGGAGGAGAGCACCTAGGGATCCAGCTGCTTCTCGACAGCTTCTCCCCATTCTTAGCACACCTCCTCCGGAGCTGGCCGCGTGTCTCTGAGCCTTTTGTGGAATATGTGGTGTAATAGAGGTTGAAGTTCGGCTTTCCCGTGCTAATTTGGGATTTGGCTTTCTAGGACCTGCTAAGTCAATTTCTGATTGTATGCTTTTTCAGCTTCAAGATTCTATTGCTATGGTCTTCTTTTCTTCCCGGTCCTTGTGGGTCATGATAAACAAAAATATCTTTAGAGTATTTTTCATGTGGTTTTGGTGGGCACCAGAATTAGATGCAGTTTTTTTCAATCTACCTTCTTAACCTAAATGTGCATATTCCTTTTTCATATGTTCGTTTGTTTTCATAGATGAAGTTAGCATTTTTTCTCAGTTTTATTGAGATATAATTGAGATTTATAGAAGTTAGCATTTAGATTAAGGTAGATTTGCCTTAAGTTTGGAACTTGGTTGCAGAATTGTAACTTTTGCCACAAATTTGTTAATACTGGTTACATATTTAGGTATGTTTTTGATATATGATTAGCAGCTTGGTCTGCCCTGAAGTAGCTTAGTAAGAATATGACTAGATGAAAGAAAATGGATTATAATTGCTTACAATATATTTTAGCAACAGTTTCCTCTTATTTTGTAAAAGCTCTTTAGTGTCTTGCAGCTGAGTTATTTTTCCATTTCGTCATAATTTATTTATTCTTATACGTATTGCAAATCTGTGTAATATTTGAAGGTACAGTACTAACTTTTGAACCTCCAGCTTCTGAGAGATTCTTGTGGCTTTGAAAAAACAGCAGATGTGTCTTGTGACCTTGTTACAAAGAGAAGTCGTTTTTAGAAAAAAAATTCTGAATCTCAGCCGTAATAGCTGAGAGCTAGAAGAGAACTTAATCTGATGTCTGTTTACTGCCAAGCTTGCTGCTGAGCAGTGAGCGTGGGGAGCTGAGAGCGATGCTGAAGCTGGCTGGCTGAGGGCGCCCTTGCTGTTGGCGGTGACAAAGGAAAACTCCGTCTACAGCCAGCAGGGGGAGTGCTCTTCTCTTTAGGCTTCCTGAGACCCGTGTTAAATTTATGTTCTCTCTGTGCCTTGTCTGGGCTTGAATCCTGGATCTGCCACTTAACTCCATGTGTAGTCTCATGCAGGTTCCCTAACAGCCCTGTGCTTCCGTTTTCTCGTCAGTGAAAAGGGGACGCTGATAATACCCACTTCACAGGGTCCTCATGAGAATTAAGGGAGGTAAAGTGTATAAAGTGCTTAGAACAGTGTCTGGCTGTATTCCTTATAATTGTTTCTGCTGTGGGAGGTTTGGAGACTGCCTTTTCCTCCAGCATTTGCACCAGCATTTACTGGGGTTAGGAGGAGGATAGATGTGTGCTGTGTGGACAAGGGTAGGAGGGGTGGGGAGCCATTCCAGGCAGGGATGATGGTGAAGAGGCTGTCAGAGCATCGCATATTGGGGATGCTTTAGTAATCTAGTGTTACCGGATATAAAGTTGGAGGCTGGAGGCAAGTGGCAGAAGTTGAAGGGGGAGCTGACCTTGTGTCCTGTAGCGCCATCGCTGAGCACAGGGTGGCGTGATTGGGTTTTCGTGTTTCAAAGGTCATTTTGGCAGCAGCAAGAGGACAGGCTGGAGTGGGTGAGTGGACGAGGGCTGTGTCAGGAGGAGGCTGAGGCAGTAGACCTATAGGAAGTGGGGCGGGAGTGGAGATGGTCCAGGAGGAGCAGGGAGCTGGGTGGACTGAGGGTTTGGGGGCGTGGGGAGGCCTCGGTAAGCGCTTACAGCTGAGATGCCTCGGGGCACCAGGTAGCCCTGCTGGGGAAGAAGCTGGAACCACTGTCTCAGGGCGAGACAGGAGAGCCCGAGGGGAGGGCAGTGTCGAGGAAGCTGCTGGACGACCGAGGCCGAGTGTCAAGGAGACACAGTTTTAGCTTCTCTAGAACAGCCTCAAGAACTATTATAGAGCACGTATAATTACCACAGAGAAGTCAGATGGGAAAAGGATTGGAAAGGACGTTGGAGTTTTGCCTTTTTAAAATGATTTGAGAGGAATTTCTGTATTAGTTGAGTGGTAGAAACAGAAGCCACATTACACTCGGTTTATACAGCAAGGGTGTTATATCCTTCCAGAGTTTTTTGTTCTGCCTTCCTCATATAGAGCCTTTTTGCCTCTCCTCGCCCCCGTTGGTTAGAATTGATTAAGCTTTCCTTCCTCTGAATCCCACCATTCCCTAGCCTTAATTCTATTAGAGCACCAATAATAGTTTATTGTTCTTGTTTCTTTCTTTATTGTGGCTGTTCGTCTCTTTATATCATTGGACAGGGATCTTCTGGGGGAAGGACTATATCATTCACCTTTTTATTCTCAGTATCTGTTACAAAGCTTGGCATTACACTGGGGCTCACAGATTGCTGGATGGATGGATAGCTGGGTGGGTGGGTTGGTGGATAAATTAAGAGGTTGGATCAAAGTTAATATGTGTGTGTGTGTGTGTATGAGTGTGTGCGTGGGAGGCAGGTGACTTGGTGATGAAAGTAAGAGGGTCAGGCAGAGTAGGCTTGGGGCTTGTGAACAACAGTACGTGTTTGGAACCATCACTTTGAGAAATGGGAAAGGGACTGATCAGGAAGGAGCAGCATCAGGACCACTGAGAGTGGAACTTTAGTTGGTAAACATGCAGGAACTTTGTTATAACATCTTAGAATTTTGGAGCTAGAGGGAACCTCAGCACCAATCAGGTGTAACTGCCTGTTGAACATAGGACACTAGTGTCTGTGAACTGCCTTCCTAGCTGGATTGAGGCTGTTTGAGAGTGTGGCTATTTGACAATAGCTGTTTGACAAGTCAACATTCATTAGTTGATAATGTTAATACAATCTTATCTCTCAGTGAGGATGAAGTGAGTGGAGAAAATTAGATTATGTCATTCTAGTTAGAAAGAAAACCTGAAAAACAATTTGAAAATTTATGTGTCAGGCGGCAGGAGAATAGCAAAGGCAGATATTCAGCCGTATTGTCTTTACAGAATCTCTCCTTCACAGCACTGTGAAATTTTGCCTCCCCGGTTCTCGATGTGCATCGGACCCGCCTCCCTCCCTAAGCTGCAGGAGGTGTTTTCCTACCTGCTTCTTGGCATTTTGTCATGATTTGACTTTCGATGGATTGTCTGCCATTGAACAAGCAGATAGTGTCATTTTTTTCTGGCGAGAGCATGAACAAGTAGATGTTTATCATGGACTCTGTATAGAAATATATTTTAGTATCTTATGTTGGAAAAGAATTGTTGCTAATGAATGCACATTATAGCTCATGCCTAGCCTTTCAGACAGACCTTTTTTTTGGTCTCAGCCTTCTCAACATCATTTGCAAAAAGGAATGTTCCAGGACATGGTCACTAAGCCACCGTCAGAGTTTGCCGTTGAGCCTGTGGTCTCTCCTGTAAGGTTTCTGACCTGTGTGAACATTGCTGTAGCTGGGTGCCTTGGCTTTTGCATGTCTACATCCTCCAGCTCAAGGTGGAGATAGGAAAGGGTCTCCTCCTCACATCTTACTGCCATTACCCAGGATTGCCAGCAGAGGGCAGGCTTGCTCCTCTCCCTCATCTGGGACCTGAACTTCCTTTCTTCCTCCACGTCTGTCTCCCACATCCAGCAGTTTTCTGATTTGTCACATCACACAGTTTCTAGAAGCAGTTATGTAATATAGTTAAACACTAGTGGAAAAGGGGCAAAAAAATAATTTCCTTGTTTTCTCCATACGTCTTGACTCTTTTGGGGGCAGACCTCTTTCAGCCCACGTTGGTGGCGCTCTCTGAGCTTTTTCTGTCTGAATTCTCCCAAGATCACTCACAGAAAGTATAAGAGACTCAACCTTCAACCCTTGTAATGTGGGAAGGATCGTGGTCTTCAGGTGGTGGATGATGATTCTTAATAGAGCCTTAAAGAGGCTTCTCATGTTTCATTCCCACATCACGGTCCGCAGTGCTCCAGCACTCCCACAAAAAGAGCTAAAGTCTACACGCATCCATAGTAATAGATTTGTTATTGTTGTTCTTGGAAAGATGTGATAATAAGGAGGAGTTAAATTTCAAGAGTATTGGGCTGTGAGTTTCTTTTTCTTTTTTTTGAGAAAAATTAGCCCTGAGCTAACATCTGTTGCCAATCCTCCTCTTTTTGCTGAAGAAGACTGGCCCTGAGCTCATATCTGTGCCCATCTTCCTCTACTTTATATATGGGATGCCTGCCACAGCATGGCTTGCCTAGCAGTGCCATGTCCGCACCTGGGATCCGAACCGGTGAACCCCAGGCCGCCAAAGTGGAATGTGCACACTTAACTGCTGCGCCACCGGGCCGGCCTCTGTTTTTCTTTTTTAAATTTAAATTTGTTTTTGTTAGATTGGCACCTGATCTAACACCCTTTGCCAATCTTTTTTTCTTTTCTTCTTCTCCTTAAAGCCCCCCGGTATATAGTTGTAGATTCTAGTTGTGAGTGCCTCTGGATGTGCGATGTGGGACGCCGCCTTAGCATGGCTTGACGAGCGGAGCCATGTCCTAACCTAGGATCCGAACCAGCGAACCCCTGGGCCACTAAAGTGGAGTGCGCAAACTTAACCACTTGGCCATGGGGCCGGCCCCCTTGGGTTCAGTTTTTGATGCTGGTTTTTCTGCAAATTATCCTGCCTTTGATTATGTGTTTGTAAAAATAGGATTCTTCCCAGGGACTTACTGGTGACTCTTCTTCAGGGTGTCTCCTTGAGAAAGTCCTCTTCCTCTGTCAGAGTTTTAGTCGCTGTGTTTGAGAGTGGGGAGGATTCACCCCACATCAGAAAACAGAACAAATTTCCTGGGAGATGTCCGTCTCTCTCTGACACCCCAGCCTGACCATTTATTTTTATTTAGTTGCCATCAATTTATCCCTCTATATGAGTGAAAGTTGAACAATGAGTAGAAGGTGTCTCCATTACAGTCATTGCGAATAATCAACCCCACCTGTGGGAAAACCGGCGCAATGTGAAATTTGCTGCACCTGTGTGGACCGGTCAACTTCGGTGTCCTGTGATATCCATGTCCTCACCATGGGTGGCTGGGACCGGGCTCTCGTAAACTTTCCCATTAAGTTAATGCTCCCTGCACTTGAATTTCAGTCTGTGTTGTATGTGAAACCGTATCCAGAGTGTGTGTCAATGCTGTGAATATAGTTAGGGAATGTGAGCTTCAGAACGATCAAATGATTGGAGTTTTCCCAGTAAATCAATCTAATTCTTCTCTCAGTTCATAGAATGATGAACTTTGAGATCCTTGGGGATTATCTAATCCAACATGCTCATTTTACAGATGAGGACATTGGAAGCTCAGAAGGATTAAATAAGATGTTTACAATCACCTCACACCCATAGGATGGTTCCTATCAAAAAAACAGAAAATAACAAGCGTTGGCGAGAAGGTTCAAAAAATAGAAACCCTTGTGCACTGTTGGGAAAGTAAAATGGTGCTGCTGCTGTGGAAATGGTATGATGCTTCCTTAAAAAATTAAAAATAGGGGCCCACCCCGTGGCCAAGTGGTTAAGTTCATGCACTCTGCTTCGGTGGCCCAGGGTTTCGCCAGTTCGAATCCTGGGCGCAGATGTGGGACCATTCGTCAGGCCATGCTGAGGCAGTGTCCCACATGCCACAGCTAGAAGGACCCACAACTAAAATATACAACTATGTACTGGGGGAATTTGAGGAGAATAAAGCAGAAAAAAAAAAAGATTGGCAGCTGTTGTTAGCTCAGGTGCCAATCTTTAAAAAAAAAAAATTAAAAATAGAATTACCATGTGATCCAGCAATTCTGCTTCTGGGCATATACCCAAGAGAGTTGAAAGCAGAGTCTTGAAGAGATAGCTGTACACGCATGTTCTTAGCAACATTATTCACAATAGCCAAGGGATGGAAGCAACCCAGGTGTCCCTCAATAGATGAATGGCTAAACAAAATGTAGTATATACATATGGTGGAATATTATTCAGCCTTTAAAAGGAAGGAAATTCTGACACATGATACAACATGGATGAACCTTGGAGACATTATAATAAGTGAAATAAGCCGGTTCACAAAAAGACAAATACTATGTGACTCCACTTATATGAGGCACCGAGAGTCATCAAATTCATAGAGACAGAAAGTAGAATGGTAGTTGTTGGGCTGGGGCGGGAGGAATAGGGAATTTTCGTTTAATGGGTATAGAGTTTCAGTTTGGGAAGATGAGAAGAGTTCTGGAGACGGATGGTGGTGATGGTTGCACAATGATGTGAAAGTCCTTAACACTGCTCAACTGTGCGCTTAAAGATAGTGAGGATGGTAAATTTTATGCTATGTGTATTTACCACACACAGAAAGATGCTTGTGGCCACACGGACAGTTGGTGCTGCATTTCCTCTCAACTCTCTGTTCTGTGCTTGTCCTAATTTGCCATTCATGGCATTCTGTCCACAAAATTAATCATGAATCAAAAACTGAAGCATCTTTCCCCCAACTGGCTCATCACCGTCCTGAAAAATAATTTTCATAGTTGATGTGTGGATGCTGTTTCATGCTCCGTCTTCCTCTTTTCTTCAAATCACTCCTTCCCAGTGTGGGCTCTTTCCTCTGCCTGACACTCTTCTCTCCACTACCTCTGCATGGTAACTTCTATTTCTAGGATCCAGCTGAGGATTATCTCTTCTGGAAAGTACTTTGACCACATAGTCTGAATGAGGTGCTTACTCTTTTCAGGGTTGCCCTAGTCACATGGAATTGTCACAGCCTGTTTCCTGGTCTCCATCTCACACGGGACTGCACCTTACTGGTCTTGAGTTCCCAGTGTCTAGCATGTTGCTTGCACGGGGTAGGTGCTCAAAAATGTTTGAAAAGATGAACTGTATCTTGGAAGATGCTGTTATAAGGGAGACATACTCAAAGCTGTCCAACACTGACTGCTGATCAGCTGCCTTCTGGCTTTTATTTTTTTAAGGGCATCTCTTATTTTTTTTATTGTGGTAAAATGGACATAACATAAACGTTTCCACCTTAACCATTTTTAAGTGTATAGTTCAGTGGTGTTAAGTACGTTCATATTGTTATCAACCATCACCACCATCCATCTCCAGAACTCTTTTCATCTTGCAAAACTGAAACTCTGCATCCATTTAACGATAGCTCCCTATTCCCTGCTCTGCGCAGTCCCTGGCAGCCACCATTCAGTATTTGTCCTTTTGTGTCTGGCTTATTTCATTTAGCAGAATGTCCTCAAGGTACATCCATGGTGTAGCATGTGTCAGGATTCCCTTCCTTTTTAAGGCTCAATAATATTCCACCGTATGTATGTACTGCATTTTGTTTATCCATTCATCCGTTGATGGCCACAGGGGTTGCTTTCACCCATTGGCTATGGTGAGTAATGGTGCCTCGAACATGGAGTAGCTCTGACTTTTTAAACATGGCAAACTTGTCCTTCTGCTATCCATACAGTGCCGCATAAAAAACACACCTTTTTTTTTTTTTTTTTTTGGAGGAAGATTAGCCCTCAGCTAACTACTGCCAGTCCTCCTCTTTTTGCTGAGGAAGCCTGGCTCTGAGCTAACATCCGTGCCATCTTCCTCTAGTTTATACGTGGGACGCCTACCACAGCATGGCTGCCAAGCAGTGCCATGTCCGCACCCGGGATCCGAACCAGCGAACCCCGGGCCGCCGAGAAGCGGAACGTGCAAACTTAACCGCTGCGCCACAGGGCCGGCCCCTAAAAAACACACCTTTTATACCCTGAATTCTTTACAGCCTCCTTCCTGAGCGATTTTTCTCCATCCATCTGCTTTCTGTCCTCTTCCGGTCTCCCCAGTGTTGATCTTGTGCCTTGTTTTCCTCACTTAAAACTGCTTCGGTGGCTTCTGTCTGTGTCTGATTCCTGCCCACCCCCTTGTTTGTGGTTTTGCCTCACTAAGGCCGCGGGTCTAGTCTGAAGCCTGCTTCCATACCTCATGGAGTTTGGGATCCCTTGACAGAATGCGTGTCCCTTCTTTGTCCTCCTTCACGTTCTCTTGCCCACCAGGCCTTTATCTTCCGCTGTTCCAGCTGTTCCCATCCGAGAAAGAGGGTTTGCTGGCAGCAGCCGCCGTGCCCTGTTCAGTGTGAAGTCCCCTTTCCTTACTCTTCACCTCTACTTCACCCACTCCTCCCATCTCCCACGATCACAAAGACTTGGAGAAGCAAAGTGACCTTCTCTACTAGAGACAACCAAGAGCAAGACGTAGCTCAGTCCCCACAGCCCTTATTAGTGGACCTTGGGGGGAGAGCAGTTTGTTTCCCATCTGTTCCGATCGGGGCCATCCTATTTCTCCATGGTCATGTGCTCTCTGTTCTGGCAGCACTGTTTTTTCTTCTCCTTCCTTCGCTTTACTCTAAACCTGTTCCTCCTCTGTCACTCCCCAAAGTACCACTGGCATGAGGCTGCTATATACGCACTTTACTCAAGGTTTCAGGGTCACGTGGGAGAGTGTTACAACATGGAAGGAAACAAGACCTGGCTGACTATTGAGTTGAGTCTCAGACAATATTGTTCTTAAGTGTTCTTTGGCTTCCTTTCCCCAGGAATTTTTTCCTGACAGTCTTTTCCTTTAGACACTAGTAATCTATTTTAGGGCTCAACTGTCCTTGCTGTTAGGAAGCCAGAAGACTTGGGAACTAGACAGTCAACCCACATCACTGGCCTGACCTAATTTTTCCCTCATGGAAGCGTTAGCTATAGATAAATTTGCTGCCTTTGCCATTCTCTTTGACCAAAGTTCATTTTGAATCAAATTATACACCAAAGTTTGTAATGCAACTGTTGGGCATACAGCAAGGGAGCATCTCAAGCGTTGACTCATTGCGTCAAAGCTTCAACATCAGCAAGTGGCTAATGAGGGTTTTCCACTGTGTGATATTGTGCCAGAGTTTTCAAACACGTTTTTAAAAGTCTGGGCAATTTGGTTTGAATCATCTCAAATGTTATCCTAACTTTGAGATACAGTGATTATGACAGCTGCTTCCTGCATAAGAGGGAACACAACAATGGCACAAAAATTATTCAAGACGGATTATGCCCCAAATCTGCATCATTTAACATTTTCTCTCTATGGAGAGGGTCCTTGGTTTGTTGCTTTATCAGCTAATTAACCAGCTTCCTGTTTCCTGTTTCACATTTGGCAAATTATTTTTAGAGACAAATCATATCTGCAGTTTCTTGGGGGAACTTCGAGTTGGCCCAGATTTTTCCTGGATGAGTTAGAGGGTGGGTGGATGCAAAAAGCAGTGCCCTATGAGGTCCCCACCGAGCCCCATCTCTCTGTGGGCCCCAATTAACTCCTGCATGCCCCACATGTGTCATGTATATACAGCTGGTCTTCTGTAATCCTCACCTAAGAAATTTGCTAGTTTGCTCTGGCATCATGGGGAATTTTTTGGTTAACTGGTAGTGCTAAGCCGACCTTGTTGAAGCTGCTGCTTTGTTGTCTTTACCAGTATCTTATTTGTTTTATTAGGTAAATAATATAAGAGGAGTTTGAGGCAATTATAGATGTTTCATTCACCTGGCAACATAAATGGGGCTGTGAATAAGTCTCCTTTTGGATCTTCAAAATGTTCTTGATCCTGCTCAGATAAAAAATATCTGGTTATGTTTGATTGGCTTAGTGGACGGAGTGTGGCTTTCAAGTGAGATGGACCCGGGTTCACATGCCAGCTCCATCGCGTGGTAGTTGTATGACCCCGGGAAAGGTCTTTAACCTCTTGGTTGGTTGGTTTGTTTCCTCTTTCTTTTCTTCCTTCTTTCTTTCTTTCCTGTCTTCAGGAATAAAAACAAATTAGAAAAGTACAAGGAAAAATACAATATATTCCCACCACCCAGAATTAACTGTTTATGTTTGACTATATTTTTCTTTTAGTCATTTTCCCCCCATGCGTATTAAAAAACTATCCTGATAATATATGTATACACTCCCCTTTTACCCCCCATTTCTTGGGAAATAATATTTCCCTGTTGGGTTAAAATGAGATAAGATAATTAAAGCACCCAGCCCCGTGGCTGACCCACAGCAGACAGCTGGCACGTGGTGGATGTTATCCCTTAGTGTCTTGCTCCTCTATACTTGCTTCTTTCTTTGTGCATCTCCATTAGAAAGCAGAGTTCTGGTAAATTGACAAAATCATAAAGATGATATTTTTTGACCAGCTATTTCTCTTTCTAGGGTGTATTTGCAACCCCCAACCTGAGAAAGTGGTGATAATACATGTAGGAATGTATAATACATCATAACATTTATATTGCAAATAATGAAAATGTATTGAAAGACCAGAACTTTCTAGTAAATGAGGGGTCACATTTGGGAAACTCTTTAAAATAAAATGATTGAACCAAATTTTAAAAAAATTGCATGGATTGTTAAACAAGCTGTAATATTGGAGAGATGGAAAGATTGAGAAGAAAATTACTTACTTAAACTCTTCTGTGAAAGATTGACTTCTGGCTTGTCGTGATCTCGCAAAGCAAGTGGTTGTTGGGTAGCTAATGCTGGGGCTTTCTTAACGTATGAAGGGCAGGGAAGGATTATCTTGTCTGCATTCAAGTGAATTCTCCCCAGGTAACATGTTGAAAAAATCAAGATGATGAAAGATGTGAGCAATTTGTCACTTTAAATGAATGTGCCTTTTTATGGGCTTCCTAGACTGATTTTGCACTAAAACCTCTGTACAAAATGGGTAGTAACATAATTAAAGAGCAAAGACACTTGAGCGAGCTGGTGGCATCGTTTGTAATCTATGACATGTTAATGTATAAATTTAAAATGTCTTTCCTTTAAAAAATAGTTTAAGTGCCTTTAACACTATGTATTAATGATATAGTAGGTAATATTTACATAGAGCTGACTGTGGGCCAGACAGTATGGAAGGGGCTTTACCTGTATCGTTCGGTCCTTAGGATAACCCTTATGAAATGGGTACTTTAATTGTCCCACTTATGGATGAGGGACTGAGACTATTAATTTATCCAAGTTTTCTTAACTGCTGAGTGGTGGAGCCATGTCTCAAATCCAGGCAACTGGTTCTAGAGTCTGTGCTTTTTAGCTACTGTGCTCTGCTGACTGCCATTGTGTCTAGAATTCCAAGAGAATCTTTCACCTGAGGAGTAGAGCGAATGTGTGATGTGCGAGCATCACATATTTTGGAAACTTGTCAAGGAGACTAAGAATATCGGTTGTGGATTTTTCTGTACATTGCACAAAGGTCAGTCAAAATAACTGCTCCTAAACACATCTGCTTATTTCTCTTGTAATTGAATAGAAAGCCCTTTTTTACTGAGTGGGAAGGTATGGCTCCCTTCTTGACATGATGAGTTTATGGTGTTATTTATTTTTAATGTTCATATACCAAGTGTCAAATGTGTACAGAGCCCCATGCTAGCTGCAGGCAGGGGTGGGGAGAGATCCAAGGATGAATAAGACTTAGTTTCTGTGCTCAAAGGTGTTTATGATCTATTGAGAGGAAAAGGTCTGCCTATAAATAATTCAAGGGCATGAATGAATCAGGTGTGGGGGTGGGAGCAGGGTGGCATATGGAATATAGGTGTTAAGGCAGGTACCATTTTTAAATGTCCCGTCAGCAGGATCCCAACCTGATATTCTTTGTGTGTCATAGATGCAATTAAAAAAAATCATTTACCGGGTGCCTACTGTATATCAGGCCCTGTGCAAGAAAATTATTTTGAATTTTCCTGAAATACACTGTGGTACTTAGTTTTCAAGTATTAGGAAGGTTTCAAATGGAGAGAAACCAGAGGTAGCTCTTTTTAGACGTAATCTATTCCCTGCCTAGGAGCTGGCGTATCTGATTGATGCTGGCGTTAGGCCAGACTGACACACTGCCAAGTGACACTCTGGTAAGCTGAGACTAAAGACAGTGGTAATTAAAGGTGCCAGGGCTGCCGTATTAAGTATGTGAGTATAATTGGCCAGACTTACATTGCTTCTAGAAGAGAAGGAACACGGAGAGTGTATTTATTAAGAGCTGCCTGCTTCCTTAGGAGTTTTTCCTCTGTCACCAACCTTTAGGTTGACTTTCAAAGATGAGAACATATATAACCACTTCCAAGCATACACTGCTGGATTCCTGTATCTTTATGAAGGTAAGGATAAAAGTGAGGTAAATCACCACATATGCTACTTTTTAAAACTCTGAGGCCTGTGTTGACTGACACACCGGGAGGTTCCTCCTGCCCCTGGGATCTGTCACCCGTATCAGTCAGGAGATAGGCACTTCCTTTTGATGTAGTTCTTAACACGATTTGAATTCTTTCCTAATACCCATCCTGGACTCTTATACAATGAGGATAATGGTCTAAAGACAATGTAACATTCTTTATAAATACAGAAAAATTCAATTTGCTCAGAATTCTCTTTTTAAGTCAAGAAAGAGTGGTAAAAAATCTAAAAAATATTCTTAATGAGGACTGAAGCCAAAAGGATCTTTGTTGCTTAAAGCTCAGTTTACCTGAGAATATAACACCCCAAACTGTGTTCTCCCAGCCTTACACTTGGCCCCCGTTCACACTGGACGGAGGAGTTCTCATAGAGTTGTGAGTCTGGGTATCAGTTAGATTGATCTCAGAGGGTCACGGTGTTGGAAGCTGTTTTACTGGTATTGATCGTTGAACCTCCCCTCGTTGTAAATGTCCTTTCACGCACCCCTGACTGTGGGGCGTGCAGACTTTGCCTGAGAGCTCCAGAGCTCCAGAGGACAGGCAGTTGCAGGTCCTGAGGCCGAGTGTTTCATTACAGTCAGAGCACTGTTAAATTGTGCTGAGGTCTGCCCCTCTGTAACTGCTGTGTAACAGTTCTGATGTAAGCCTCTGGAGTAAACGTGAAGCTAATCTCAGTCTTCCTCCCACGTGAGTGAGGGCACCAGGATAAGAAAGCACAAGGGGAGTAGCTGGTGGGGACGTCAGTGGGGTGTTCCGGCCAGTCTGACTTTCCCTGTGGTCAGGTCCCGGGTCCTCTGCTGGGCAGATTTCTAAGTGACTGCTGACTGGGTCGTTTTCACCTTTATCCTGTGCGGTAGCAGCAAACCCTAAGAAAAGAAGGCGCCCAAATGTGAATGCGCCGACTGCCTGCTTTGTACCACTGCTGTGCTAGACTCTTGGCTTTCATCATGCCATTGAATTCTCACAATAACTCAAATAAGTATCATTAATTCTAAAGATGAGGAAACTGAAACCCAGAAATTAAGTAACTGGCCCAAGGCCGTAGAACTAGTAAGTATGGGCGTTGACTTCCACCCTTGGTCTGCCTGGGTCCGTAGTCCCTTTTCTGACATACCACGTTGCCACCTGGAGGGCCTTACCAGGTGCAGTGACTGTGTTTTTACTCACTCCCTCCCTCATCTGGCCACGCATTCTGCATCTTCTCTTCTGAACGAACCCAGCCCAGACATCTAAGGCGCCCGGGCCAGCCAAGCCAACAGTAATGTTGATTCTACTCTCTCTCCTCTTCCTGACACTTGTCTCTTCTCACCGTCAGAGTTAAGCATATTCTCTTCAAAGCCATCACCCTTCTCCTCTCTAGGAACATATATTTCTAAGCCACACTAATCTGCATCAGTAGGTAGGAGAAACTCTCTCCTTTCATATGCCTCAACGGGGTCAAAAGAATCTTAGAATGACTTGGTGTAAAAGGTTGGGAACTCTGAGCTGGGTGGTTAATTGTGGCCAGGTTAAGCAATGATTTCCTCTTCTAATGTGAGGCTCTAAGCCTTCCAGTTCCACTCCTGATGTGGAGGTGAAGAGCTGAGGACCACAATTATAATAAGAGCACAGACGAGGTTTGTCCTCGGCCTGTTTTTGGGTGAAATTTAATCATTGGATGCAATAAAGCTCTGGGAAGACACTGGGATATACAGAACTCAGTAGGAGGCAGACAGAATAGTATCACTCCGAGTACTTGCACAGTATCTTACATGAACCTTTCACACTGTCCTGTCACCACCCACCCCGTCGTCTCTCCCTCAGTAAACTGCAAGCTCCTTGAAGGCGGAGAATGTACTGCATTTATCCTTTTATTTCCCACAGGCCATAGCACAATGCCTTCCCCACAGCAGTAGGTGAATAAATGTTTATTTCATGAATGAATGAATGGATAAAAGAAATATAAAGATGTCTTTATATGGTCAACATCAACCTACCTCAGCTGGTGTTGAATCAATTTCAGTCATTTTGAGGCAAGAAAATACTTTGTGGAAAATGAGAGACCAAGAAGAAGAATATAATGATTTCTAACATCTTGGGTTAGCTACGCGTCCGAGGTTACGGGGACCCGGCTACAGAGTTTTAAGTGCATTTCCAGTACGGTACTTGGAAATGGGACTTCCACTCCAGCTGGGAATTCAGTTATTATATCAGGCGAGTTTTTAACTTAAAAATTTCTGGTCTTGTAAATAAAACCGGTTATTCTTAAAACTTCATCCAAAATATTTGAGCATGTTTGGGGACCGTGTTAGGAGTGGTTTTGTTCTTGAAGATATCTGATGAGTAGAAGTGGTCCTGAGAAAGCAGAAACAGGAGTCCCTGGAGGGAGAAGGTGCTGCTGAGTGTGCTCTGGTGCTGGAATTTCAAAGCTTCTCTGTTCCGTGCAGGACAGAATCCTTTCTCCAAAATAAAGTACAAAAGCCACCCTAATTGTCTTCAAGGATGCCTGTATTTAAATAGAGAAATAGGTTTTTATGACTAAGGGGAGAAAATCATACGAAAAGAAAATACAATGTCCCATGTATGTAATGTGATGTGTCAGATAATTGTAAGGTTTTTTCCTCCCCCTCAGTTTCTTCCTGCTGCCCTGCCTCTCTGCCTATTTCACGAGGGGAAAATGGTTATGACGCTCGCTTGTCACCATGAGCTCACAGCATGTGGGCTGGGTCCTGGCTAATGGGTTGAGGGAACTAGTCCTTCCTCAGGCCCTGCTCTTAGGTGGGTCAGAGTGTTAACTTCTTATGGTACTGGCCACAGTTACTGTCCTTCGGGAGATGCTGTTTTTACTATTCAGGGGTTGGTCACAGACTTCCAAAAATTGTAGGGAGAGCGTAGAGGAGAGTAGTGGCTTTTATGCCACCAGCGACCACCCTTTTTATTAGCATGAGTGCAAAGATGTCCCCATCTCTGCCCAGTGGGAGACAGCGCTGGACCTGACATGTGGCAGGATCTCTTCTGACGCTCAGAGACTTGTGTGCTCGTGAATAGTTGCCAGGAGCTCTGCCGCTGTCAGGATGAGGTCCAGGCCCCTTCCCCAGAGCAGGCAGTCCCCTGTGGTTTCTCTCCTCCTCGCAGCAGGCCCCTGGGGCTTTTTCTCTTGGTAACTGTCACCACTGGTTCTGTACCGTCTCTGAGCTTAAGCACGTAGGCCCTTTTTATTTTAAGACGTTACTGTTAAAAATAGCAGCATTAGGAATCATGAAAGTCAGAGACCTGATTCCCTTCTGGAAACCCCGTGGGACAGAGCTTTTATTTCTTATGTTGGGCCGTTTTTTTCCTTCTGACTTCTTCCTCCTTCTCCCATTAAAGGAATAGTTTGCTCTCAAGGAAGCCTCCCTTCCAGCACGTAGGCCTTGACAGTGCAGCCTGGGAGCTTGATCTCTGGGGATGTTCCCTGGGCATTGGCCTCTCTAAGTCACAGAGGTCGTGTCCTTAAAGCACGTACCATCTTTAGCAATCCAAGTAACAGATTCTCATCCAATGTGAAGTTTGCACTGAGCCTTCCTTTTCCCAAATTCAGCTTAATTCATCCCTGCTCTGGACCATGCCAAGGTGCAATGTGCCCAAACCTGAATTCACTGGTATTACTTGATGAGGAAAGAGCGATGGTGAGTTGGCCTTGGCTGGAAATCACACCAGCGGAGACTCTCCAGCACCGTCCACACTGGCATTGTTTCCTCTGCAAGCTGACTTCAGATGACATCTTTTGCTTTTGGAAAACAATATTCCAGACATGAATAAGAAACTCTGAGTCATACAATAAACATAATATTAGGCTTGTGCCTCGGCTGCTTTTAGAACATTGTATTTTAGCGCTCATTTAATTATCTGTTTGCTACAAAAGTTGGCAGTCTTGGCTTTCCTCGCCAATGTAAACAAAATAATATTATTTAATTCCCTCACTACTTCTTGCTATCATAGTAGAAACTCTTAAAATTTTTTTTTTGCCAGTTTCAACTTCTGTGTAGTTTAGAATGGGAAGTTTTCAAGGGAGCTTTTTTTTAAAAAAATGTCTTTAAGGGAGTCAGTGTTTCCTTGTGAGAAATCTAAGGGAGGTGCAATAGAATTTTCATTTTGAAAGTGAACAAGCCCCTACCACTGCTAGTAAGAAGAGTATTGTAACTGAGGAAGAACTTCAGAGAGAGGCCTCTTCGAGCTGGGACGCATCTGCGTGGGTTGGCAGTCTCGGGTCTAGACTTCAGCTTTGGCAGCCCAGGAATTTCGTTTCTTCAGCTCCCTGGGAGTTGAGCAAACTCAGGAGTGTTGACTGCCGTTAACTGGCCAGTAGGTTCTCTCCTCTGCAGCAGAGTCTACGGGAAGCCAAATGACGATCAGAAGTTTGCTTGGTGAGCACAGAGTCAGAGCTCTGAGTGGCTTCTGTCAGCAGTCCTGGAGCTGGGCGTCCTCCTCTCCACCCAGAGACAGAGCTGTGGAGCAGAGCCCTTGCTCCTCCTCTTGGCTGGTGAGGCTGTCTTTCCTGCTGGCCCAGTGCTACAACGGAGCCAAAAGAGAACACAAAACCTTCTAAGGTTTGAACAGATGAGGACTCTGGACGACAAGGCTGTGCCTGCAGTTGTCGGCTTGTTCTGGATTTTCCCTCGCTTTCCCCTTCTCTCCCTTTGATTCTGGATGTTCATCACCATCTGCACTCCCAAGGGCCTGTTGTGCCCTCTAAAAAATAGGCCAAAGGCAAACATCAGACCTCCTTCTGTGATGGTTCTCAGCGTAGCCCAGGTGGCTGGAACAGTTAATGGACAACTTATTGAAATTAAGAGGAAGCTAAAGGAAAAAGAATATGTACCAAAACTATAAAAGCCTCAGGCTGATGAAGGATGGATTTCTGTACCTGAGCTTGTAAAATGCTGGGAAATCTAAGCCAAACAGTAATCATGACCAGGTTAAACAATGACTTCATCCTCTAAAGTGATGAGGCAGAGTACGCCTTTTTCAAAGCATCTTTACCTCTGTCAGACAGGTGTAGCTGAATAGCTGACATATCTCGTATCAGCTTGGTTTATTTTCGCAGGTGGCTAATCTCATTTTAACAGATTCTTATATATGAAATGTATATTCCATGCTCAGAACTGTACCATTTCTGACATTGTCCTCAAATTCTGGGAGCATCTTGCAAAGCCCAGAATGTACTGATTACAAAATAAGTGTGCAGAGTCATAAGAATGACTTCTTTTTTTTTTAGCTCTTTCAGAATATCATTAGGAATGCATTTAAAAAATATTCAATACTTTTCAATCAATAGCAGCCAGTGTTTTTGATGCTCAAATTGTTCCATCTTTGTCCTTTTGAGATTAGTCTTGGAGCACTTCCTTCCTCTCTGAGCTCATCAAGATGTTTCAGGCTCATCTTGTACCTTTTTTTTTTTTGTGGTGAGGAAGATTGGCCATGGGCTAATATCTGTTGCCAATCTTCCTGTTTCTTTTTCTCCCCAAAGCCCCAGTACATAGTTGTACATCCTAGTTATAAGTTCTTTTAGTTCTTCTATGTGGGATGCTGCCACAACATGGCTTGATGAACAGTGTATATGTCAACTCGAGGAACCTGGGCCACTGAACTGGAACGTGTGAACCCAATCACTACCCTACCAGGCTGGCCCCTCATCTAGTACTTTTCCTGGCCCAGATCTGGAATCAGTGTCACCTTAAAGGAGCCCTGGTTCCTTTTAGCGGGGAATGGTTTTTAGAGACCATAACCTGGGTGCTAGGGGTGTTAACTGCTGCTGGGTTGTCCCTACTTCTAAACCTAGTCAGTGGATATATATGTATTTTTGAAAAGAAAAAAGATGAGTATATAATTTAAATATACTATTGCAGGATTTAAAAAAAAACAATTTCTTTGATTGTACACCTGTATTTTCTGTTACACTAAAAACGTCTTGGTTCCTTTTGACATTAACATAATTATCTATTTGCTTTATCCTGTAGTGTACATAAGAATTAAAAAATACAATTATTAATAACAGTAATGCTACTGAATGAAATTTAAGATTTCCTTGCAGCTCTATTTGCTCTTGGAATATATGCCACCACTGATGTCTAGTCACAATATGGTATTCGACAACATATTAAGTTTTCCTTGTTTTTATGCCATCAATGCGATATTCAGTTAGGTTTATTTATATTCATTCATTTTCAGTTTTTGGTGCTTTCTTTCTATTTAATTTGTTAATATTATTAATATAACGTGTTGTTCCAGAGCCAAACCATGTAAGGCACATCCAGAGAAGTCTGTTTTCCATTCCTGCCTCTTCTGTCCTCTTCCCTCCCATATAAATACTTTTAAAATTAGTTTTTGGCTTATCCATCCAGTGTTCCTTTCTAAGTGTTAGCAGTGACAAATATCTTCATGTTCCCCCCACATCCTTTCCTTCCTCATTCCTCATTCATTTTTATGATTAATATTCCATTGGTGAATATTAAAGAACGACTTTTTTTTTTTTTTTTTTTTTTTACAGTAGTGATAGCTAATAGTTCTGAAGTCTGGCTGGGGAGATGAGGAAACACTTTTTTATAAAAACTGTTTTTAAATGGGAGCACTGTAGTTTTTTCTTGACGCCCCTTCTTCCAAGAGAAACCACCACTATTATTACTGTTATTTTTCACATGCTTGCCATGCCGCTCTAAGCTGCCAGGAAAGAGTTTAACACAATTCGGGATGAAGCTTGTGCTTCTCTGCCGCGCTGCCAGCTTCGTCCTGCGGCCGGTTGACCGTCCCTTCCGCTGCAGCTCAGAGGAGGAGGCGGGCACTTGCATCTCGCTGGTGTTCTGCACCTGAGACCTGCTCCCTGTGGTGTCCGCTCCAGCCCTCCCAGATCTTGAGAGAAGGTCGGCAGTCGCTGTCGCTGCTTCTGCTCCCGCGCGCAGGTGGCGGGTGCGCGGGAGCCGGAGCCGGAGCCGCCCGCCTGCGCACGGTGGTGCCGGGATTGGGGGCGGGAGCGCCGCCTCCGTCTCCCGCGCGCCCGCCCGGTGGCGCCCGCCTCCCTCCCCGCCCCGAGCCTTCTCCTGCCTCAGCCGTGCAGGCTCCGCACTGCAGATGCCCGCCGGCCGCCGAGCGCCCGGCCGCTCCCGCGGTGCCCGCAGAGCCGCTCCAGCCCCGAGCGCCGGCCGCGCTCCCGCTGCTCCGGAGGGACCCTCGGCCGAGCCGCCTCGCGGAGCCCCGCGCGCAGCTGCTCCGCCCGCCGGGCGGCGGGGACCCAGGCGGACGGGGCCGTGCCGGGGCTCGGGGCTCTCGGATGCGGCAGGACAAGCTGACCGGCTCCCTGAGGCGCGGCGGGAGATGCCTGAAGCGGCAGGGCGGCGGCGGCGGCGGCGGCGTGGGCACCATCCTGAGCAATGTGCTCAAGAAGCGCAGCTGCATTTCGCGCACCGCGCCCCGGCTGCTCTGCACCCTGGAGCCGGGTGAGGACTGGGCTGCAGGGGGGAGGGTCGGGGGGGTGGCGCTGGGAAGTCGCGTGCCACCCCCGGGGCTGGCTGCTCGCGCCTCTGCCTCCGCTGGACGCGGGCTAGGCCCGGCAGCACCCACCGGCCGCCCGGGCGGGACACCGCGGCTTGGCGCACGCGGGGCTGGGTCGGCGCGGGAGGGCAGGGCGCAGACCCGGGCCTGGGCGGGGGCAGCGGCCTCCCAAGGCGTGGAGGACCGGCCGCTGCCGCCCGCTGCCCGCAGACCCCCACCCCGCGGCCTGGCGCGGTCCAGCCCTGCTGGTGCCGGAGCTGTTGCTGGCGAGCTGTGCGCTCGGCCTTCTCCGCGTGGTGGGGAAGTGCTGGCGGTGTCCGGGTCATCAGAGGCCGCGCCACCGTTTGTGCTCTGGCCTCGCAAGAAGCCAGACCTTGAGAGAGGTGTGTGAGGCCGAGAAAGGCACAGGTTTCTGCTCGGGGTCGGAGGGGAAGGCAGCGGTTCTGAAGAGAAAATCGAGTGCATTTCCCTGAGGGTCCCTGCGGCGCGAGTGCCGGGGGTCAGCTCGCCTGGAGCCTCTAATTTGCGTGGCCAGGTGGGGAGCGGGGAGAAGACACTCCTGCAAGTAGAGATCCTTTCTTCTAGATAAAGTCCGGGAGCGCGCCTGGCCGTGCTAGGCTAGGCCCTTTCTGCTGTCAGCCCGTGTTGACACATCCCTGCTTCTCCAGGCTGCAGAGCTCGGCGTCTGCTCCACCACCCGGCAGCCCTCCCCTGGGTTTGTCGAGACCAGCCCTGGCGCGGGCATAGAGCTTCTTGGCAAGGGGTGGCCGCAGAGGGAGCCGGCTGTACTCGCACCCCTGCTCAGCGCTCCTCTGTCCCTGGAGTGGCACCAGCTGGGATCCAGGCGGGTTCATCCTCCCCCAACACTCGCCTCCCAGCGCCTTCAGGGACCTGCTATCCTGAGGCTGCAAGGGAGAGTCTGCCCAGGCACTGATCCCCAAGGGGTGGAACGCGCCGATGCCTTTCCGAACCTCGTGGTTTCTTTGTTTTTCTCCCCAAGGAAGTGTCTAGTTGCAGAGACTGTAGTATTTATTCACCGTCTTCCTGTACCCTTAAAAAAAAATCTTCCCACGTTAAAAGTGTTTTGTATTTCTGAATCTAGAACAGCTGTGATTATCAGATGAAACATAAACCTTTCCCCCTCACTTACTCAGAATAGAAGAGGTGAAAATGACCTGATTTCAGCTTTTGCATGCAGGCGGCAAATGATCAATTCCAGTTAAATCCTATGACTCATTTTTGATCGTGAGAAAATAGTTGTGGTTTTGACTAACTAGCTCCAGCCGGGTGTTAGCCCAGCCAAGCAATCGGCATGACGCCCAGCAGGTGCTCTGAAAAACTCAAGGGAGCCTATTCGGTCATATACACAGGGAATCTGGGGGCTTTTAAGTCGGAAAGAATAATTCGGCGCGGGACGGAATTTCCTGGTCTTTGTTAAAATAAAGCAAACGTCATGACTATACGCTCCTCCGTTCAGCACCCTGCGTCTGGACAGCAACCTCACACACACTCTTCGGGCCGTTGTGTGGTTGCAATGCACCAGGCAGGGCTTCGCTTAAGCCATCTCAGAAAGATGAGAATCCGTGGGGGGACTTCATATACCTTCGGAGAACAAAATCTTATGGATCAGGCAGAGTATGGTTTTGGCCCTGAAGCTTTGAAAATAACTATCAGGGCATAGGTTGGAAGCCTGGAATTCTCTACCACAGCTGGACTTTAGAAATCTAGGACCCAACTCACGTATTCACACTACTCTTCCAGGACTCCAAGAAGGGCATCTGCATACTGTCATGGGCTTGGGCCAATCAGACACATCTCTGTCCAGCTTCTTGGCTCCATATATATGTTTTTAAAGAGACAAGTTACTTTATTATTATAATTTTGCAAATTCTGAAGAATTGTTGTTATCCATGTACCAGCCTCTAAGCGGAAGTTGTGGAGAAGTTTTCAGTATGCCTAATCTGCAGTCCACATCTTAGAAGCAAAAATATCATCACAAATGACAATGTTAAGTTGTAAAACTGAGTGCTATTGATAATGTTGTTTATATCTTGGTCCTTGAATTTTTAAGTCATGTCTCGTAAAAAGTGACTTAAGATATCATTTCATTGATTTTGAAATTGTAGAAAGAGAATATACAGCATTTTCAAATTTTATTATATTACTTTTTAATAGACTTTAAGTGGGAGTAAAAATTGTCATGTAATTTCACTTCAGTAACAACAGCACATACTTCTAATATGAAATTCTGAATAAAAATCCAGCATGAATGAATATAGCATATAGTCTTTATATATTATAAGCATTTAGTCTTTACATATTTTCCTATTTATTTACTTCTGTTCCATAGATTTGGGGTTTGAGTCAAAGAAGTTTATTTAAAGTTGTAGATAACTTGGAATTAAAGTTTAGTTATATTCTTAGCTTGTAGTCTATAATTAAACATACAAACTGTTTTGTCTTCAATAAGTATATCATGACAGAATTTTAAAGTATATGAAAATCTCCCAGTAGGATTGTTAAAATGGATTATTCCATAAGTAGGAAGGCAACGACATTATTTTTATAACTTTTAATGTTCCACTGAAGTTTCCTTAATAGACTTAGTTCATGCGAATGTCCTAGAAAACAAATTCTGTAAGTAGAGAATTCTCTTTCTAAGTTTTATAAATATTAACTATATGGTGCTGGGTGATTTACGGTTAATCTTCACAACAGTCTACTGAGACAGACATTATTATCCTCATTTTAAAGATAAAGAATGGAGATGGAGGCAAGTTATGTAACTGGTTTGACTTCAGGGACCAGAGTGGAGTGGAGTATGACTCCGAGCCTGTGGTGTCATTGTTTGGTTTCTCTTTTGCCCTGCTCCCGACAGCTGTGGAAACCACCAGCCTATGTGATAAGCTCCATTCTATTGCCACAGTATATTTTTCTATTTTAATAATCAATATTCTTACTTTTTCTTTTAACAAAATTGACTAAACTTAGTAAAAGTAAGTGTTTTAAAATTTTTATGATGATTCAGTAGGATCAGGTTAATTTTTACTTTTATTTTTGATATAACTTGTTATTTTCTCCCAACATAACAGTTATTTATATATTTTTCTTTTAGGAGTTGACACAAAGTTGAAGTTCACTCTTGAGCCATCTTTAGGTCAGAATGGTTTTCAGCAGGTAACTTTATTGTTGGTTTTGAAAATACTTATTTTGGGGTATCTACAGGGTACGTTGAGATATATTCTCAAAGTGGGAAGATTAGCATATACTTTGATATGCATAAGAAGATGATCAAGTTTTTGAAATTAGAGACTAATTAACTTACGAAGCTACAAGTGGCCTGGGTTTATGCTTGCAATGAAGAATTTTGTACTTTCTATTAATGGTGTAAGTGTGAAAAAATTGTAAAAAACCTTATGTCTTTTATTCTGAATCCATAATGCATGTTTTGGTTTCTGAACCAGAGCTTCCCAGCTATTGTGTGTGTGTTGCGAATGCGTCACAGCTGTGTTAAGGGAACCTAAGGTGGTAGGAGGCTTGGGGCAGTCATAGTCCTCAGAGCAGTCATATCCAGCTGAAAGAAGCTCTGCCTGTTTGCCCCAGTGTGCTGTACAAATTTTATCATACTCCATGGATGTCAAGATGGGAAAAAGGTTGAAAAGTGCTTATCCAGGTCAATATTATCACTTTGCCAGTATTTCTTTTTTGTTCGTAGTGGTATGATGCCCTCAAGGCGGTTGCCCGACTGTCGACAGGGATCCCAAAGGAATGGAGGAGAAAGGTGAGGAGGATTTGTAGGGCTAACATGTAGAAGGACCATTGCTCTGTCCCTTTACAGTGTCTAGAATGTTAGAAAGATATTCTAGATTTAGTAATTTGAAACCACTATTCATTATTCATTCGTTCAATAAGTATTTATTGATTATCTGTTCTGTGCCAGGTACTGTTCTAGGTACTGAGGGTACAGCAGTGGAAAACAAACAAACAAACAAACAAAAGAAACAGACTGAAGTTTTTGTCCTCATGGAGCTTACACTGAATAAAATATAAAGTATGCCAGATGGTGATAAGTACTTTGGATAAAAATAAAGCAGAGAAAGAAATAAGGAGAGTGTGAGGGAATGGAGATAAGGAGGTGGAATTTTAAATAGCAAGGTGACGTTTGAATAGGGCCCCGCAGGAGGTGAGCAGTTGGCCCTTGCAGCTCCCTGGGGGAAGAGAACTCCTAGCAGAGGAAAGGCCTCAGGCAGCAGCATCTCGGGAGTATGCAAGGGAAAGCGAGAGGCCACAGGGTGAAGCACAGTGAAGGGGAAAGCAATTGGAGAGAGGGTCACAAAGGTGATGTGATGGGACCAGACGAATGGCAGATACGACCTTGTAGGCCATAGTGGGACTTTTGCCCAGTGTGAGATGGGAAGCATTGGAAAGTTTTGAGCAGGGGACTAACACGATACAACTATATTAAATTAATTAATTTTTAATTTTTACTTTTTAAAAGATTTTATTTTTCCTTTTTCTCCCAAAGCCCCCCACTACATAGTTGTGTATTTTTAGTTGTGGGCCCTTCTAGTTATGGCATGTGGGATGCCGCCTCAGCATGGCTTGATGAGCGGTGCCATGTCTGCACCCAGGATTCGAACTGGTAAAACCCTGGGCCTCTGAAGCAGAGTGCGTGAACTTAACCACTCGGCCATGGGACCGGCCCCATTACAACTATATTTTAAATGGAATGCTCTGGCTACTAACTTGAGAATATGAGAGACAAGGGCAGGAGCAGAGAGACCAGTAGAAGACTAGCAATAATTCAGGCAGGAGACGGATCAGTCAGGGTTGTGGCCATGGAGATGGAGAGAAAGGGTCGGATTCTAGATATATTTTGAAGGCTGAGTTGACATGAATTTTTATTGGATTGATAATAAGGTGTCAAAGGGATGTCAGTGATGACGTCAAGGTTTTGACCTGAGCTACTGGAAGAGTGGAGTTACTATTTACTCAGGTGGGAGGAGCAGATGTGTGTGTGTGTATGTATAGTTGAGGGGTGATGGATTAGATGATGGGTTTTGGATATGATTGGTTTTGGATTTGTTATGGTTGAGATGCCTATTAGACATCTAAATTGAAGGTGTCAAGTAGACGTTTAGACATAGGATTCTGATGTTTGGGAGAGAAGTCTGGCTGGAGATATTAATCAGTGTTTTTCCTGCTAAATTATATTCAAATACCAAGACTTGAAATGCTTTCTTAGTATATTAATTTATAAACCTAGTCTTAATACTCCTAGAATTTGAACATTGAGTGTCCCTCAAAATATACATTAAAAATGGCATTGTGAAATACGTCTTTCAGAAACAGCTTTTGAGAACAAGGTAATCAAAGGAGTAAAAATATCCAGTGACTCTTGAAAAGGATGTTCATTCTGGGAGCCCATCTGTCAGGTTTTTTGTCTGTATGAGGGAGGGATGATTGAAAGGTAAAGGCCACCCAATGGTAAAAAAAGGCCCATTCTCCACGAATGACCAGGTGACTCTTGCTCAAGCAGAGAGAGCAATGCAGAGCGAATATAACAAACTCATACGATAATACAGCCAATCCAGTGAATTGAAATAAAATCTGAAAAATCTCTTTGTTTTCTTAACAGTATCTTTCGTGGCTGGATCATTGCTTGGTACATAGTAGGAACTTGACAAATATTAATTGAAAGAATAAATGCAAGGCCCTAATTGGTATAATTCAGTACAGCAAACTTTCAGTGAAAAGTAGATTTCTACATGTGGGCTGTATCTGGTCTAGGATCAGTTCCCATTTTTCTGTTGGGTGGAATAACTATTTTTTCTTTTTTTTTGCTTTTTCTCCCCAAATCCCCTCAGTACATAGTTGTATATTTTTAGTTGTGGGTCCTTCTAGTTGTGGCATGTGGGACGCCACCTCAGCATGGCTTGATGAACGGTGCCACGTCTGCGCCCAGGATCCGAACCAGTGAAACCGTGGGCTGCTGAGAACTTAACCACTGGGCCACAGGGCCGACTCCTGGAATAACTATTTTTAATAAAGGAAGGTGAAATCATGTATTTTGCTTTAGTATTCTTCTTTATCCATTAATATTCTAGGTTTGGTTGACCTTGGCCGATCATTATTTGCACAGTATAGCGATCGATTGGGACAAAACCATGCGCTTCACTTTCAATGAAAGGAGTAATCCTGACGATGACTCAATGGGAATTCAGATAGTCAAGGTAATGCTCCCGAGCTTGGCCTGTTGTCCTAACTTAGAGGGGAGATTCGAAGAGCCAGATGTTTCCTGGACAGAGGATCAAACCTTAGGGTCTGAATGTCTGTATATTTTCTGCTTCCTCATTTCATTAGTTAACAACCTTTTGATGGGGAATTTTGACTATGCCTTGTCTTCGTAAATTTGTATGTTGCCAGTAAGGAGAAAATGTTTCCATTCATATTCAATTTATTTATCTTGCTCACATGATAGGAGATTGAAATTCCCTTTTTATTTTTCTTTAGCCCGGGTCAGTGCTATTAACTGGATATTTACATAAAAGTCACTGACTGAGAAATTTAAGGCTATTTCCTATTAGAGTAATTGGGCTCTTACTAGGTCTTTGATTATTTCTTAATTGTCAGTTTATGGGGACAGATTGACTGGTGAGTCTCCTTTGAACCAGATGGTCAAGGGTTCAAGCCAGCTGTGGAGGCAGCTGTGGTCTGCCTTCTGGGATTATTACAGTTGATTAGAGCCCGATGCCCAGAGCCCAGGCTGCTGATGCAATTTGATCGCACTATCTTTCTCTTACATAAGCCTCTAGCAAAAGGTTTTTGATTTCATATAAGTACATCACAGTGTAATTAAGCCGGCATTTTAAAAGGAAATTTGTTTCATCTAAATTTTGGTCACCGGAAGATTGCTAGAGTTTTGGCAGCTATGAAGATACTTTTTTCGTGAGGAAGTACTAACTAAAAGGAGCTACTTTCTAGATCTCACTTGGTCTGTTTCAGATAAACGCTAAATGTAATTTTGGAATTCTATTTTGTGTACTTGAAAAGTCTTTGCGCTATCCACCTTTGAGCGGTTTATTTGGAATTTCAGACTATGTTCCTCAGAGATGAAGTATTCTGTATTTGAAATATTTTCTTTCTATTTAAACTGTGAATTAGGGCAATGCACATTTTATAACAATCATGTTATTAAGCGGATCTTTCATTTTTCTCATTGAAATGAATGCTATGTCACTAAAATGACTTCAGCTATTGAAAATCGTAGTCTCCGCTTGGTTATTAAATTATGGATATTGCCCTCGTCAAATATTAAAGCACAGCAAATGTTGCTGTCTTTTTCACTCAAATTTATGAAACAGTTTGGATGAATGATTTTTTTCTGTCTTGGGCTGAATGATTTTTCTGTCTCTTGATAGTACAGGTTGCATTTTTTTGCCGTTTTGGTTTTGCTCCTTAGTATTATTTAGAGTTTTGATAGCTGAATATTATATCATTTTTTTATAGAAAGGAATAATGTTAACATCCTTCATACATGTGTTGAAATGACTATTGTTTTATCTGAGACATATTATTAAAACAGACTGTCAATTTATATGGAATTATAATGTAATTTTTGTTAATTCGGAGTCACTTTTGTGTTAATTCCGTAAACACTTTAAGTAGAAAATGTGCCTGACTGAAATAGCTCTTGAAAATGTCTCTTAGTCAACTGTATCTCAATAAAACTGGGAAGAAAATTTCTCTTAGCATGTTAGAAAACAGGAAAAAGGAAACTAAAAAAAATTGTTTTGGCCCATGTGTATAAGGTGCGTATTCATTTTTTTAAAACTAAAATCCATGTTGGTAGTCTGATTCTGTTTAACGCTGAGACAAAGAAATAAAGATATTTTTTGGAGAGAATGTAAGGAATTACTTTAAAAGATGCTGTTTCGCTTGCGTTTTAGGATCTTCACCGCACAGGCTGCAGTTCCTACTGTGGCCAGGAGGCCGAGCGGGACAGGGTTGTGTTGAAACGGGTTCTGTTGGCCTATGCCCGATGGAACAAGAATGTTGGGTACTGCCAAGGCTTTAACATCCTGGCTGCACTAATTCTGGAAGTGGTGGAAGGCAACGAAGGGGATGCCCTGAAGGTGAGTATCAGGTCTGAAGAAGGCAATGAGGTTCTTCTGAGAGGGAAACATTGGAACCATCATTTCTCTTCTCTGATGCCCCAGCCCTTCCAAGGTGTGTGCTCCACCTTTGTAATTATCCATGATACCACTGCCTCCAGGTTCAAGCCAGGTCAAGTGACAGACTCACGTCACTGCCAAATGGGAGGAGAATGATTATATTTTTAGTGTCACTTATAAGACATCATGTTTTTAAAGCAAGTTAAATACTAATTGTATTAATTGTCCATTGCTGCATAACAAAATAGCCGATTAGAACAGCAAACATGTATTACCTGACAGTTTCTTCTGCTCAGGAATCTGGGTGTGGCATAGCTGACTCTGTCACGTCACTGGGACATTCAAATGTTAGCTGGGGCTGCAGTCTCATCTGAAGGCTCACTGGGAGGCACCATTCACTGCCAAGTTTGCTCATGTCATCGTCAGCAAGATTTAATTCCTCACATATTGTTGGACTAAGGGCCTCGATTCCTTGCTGGCTGTTGGCCAGAGGCCTTTTTTAGTTTCTTGCCATGTGGGCCTGTCCATCTCACCACATGGTGGCTGGCATCCCTCAGAGTGAGCAAGAGAGTGAGCAAGGCAAGAGAGATTAACTCACAGATTTGTAGCCTCATATTAGCAGTGACGTTCCCTCACTTTTGCTGTATTCTGTTTATTAGAAGCCAGTCACTAGGTCCAGCTCATACCCAAGGGGATGGGCTTATACGAGGGTGTGACTCCCAGGAGTGGGGGATCACCAGGGAGGGGTCATAGTAGAAACTGCCTACTCCATCAGTTATGCTTAATTCTGGTTGGGTCTTATGAAGTTGCTTTCCTCTTTCACATCTGGGGCGAGGTGTGGAGGAGGTAGGCTGAGAGTGAATGTCTGTGATGGAAGGTGTTTGCATGGAGAAAGGTTATGAAGTGCATTATATTTATTATCTTTTATTATCTTCGATGCGTAAGACCTTTATTAGTAAAAAAGAAAATTCTGGAAATTCTTTGAGATGAGACAGTAGCAATTTAGGCTTATGGGTCTGAATGTGAGTCAGTCAGTCACCAGAAATAATCTTTATGAGAAATGAATCATTTCCCACGTGCAGGATGGCCACTGCATTATTTGCTTGGGGCAATATCGGGTTGTTAATTCATATTTGAACCCTTGAACTGCTGTTGATTGCAATGCTTTGTGATGGATGGGAGGGGTACTTAGTGTATTCGAGAACCCGCTCCCCCACGCCCCACTCTGTGTTTGATTGTGCTGAATATCTCAGTGATACTCTCAATCGCTGACTGGTGTCATACGGTAAAATAAACCAGTGTTCCTCCTGGTTTTATACACATTATGGTGGAATTAATTATAAATCCAGCCTGACATGATCTAAATCAGTATTCACCCTCTCACTTTTTCCATTCATGTGTTTAAGGAAATAGCGTTGAAGTTACTTGTTTAGCAAATAGGTGGGGGTGGCGGGAGCAGGCAGTGACCAATCAAATACACGAGTTTAAAACGGTTTTTATTAAGAAGCAATTTTGTTTACTCAATCTGTCAGCTTGAGTCAATTTTTTTTCAGATGCGATTCGTATGACTATAAAATGAGAACGGTTCTGTTGAAAAGTAGGAGTAAACCATTCAGGTTAGGTGGGTGGAGAGGCTGGGGACTGGGGTACCCACGCTGGTCACATCATGAAGGGGCTCAGTGATGCTTGAGGATCTAAAAGTTCGCGTGAAAAGATGGACTAGATAAAGCTGCGAAACTGAATATTTATATTTTTGCTTCTAAGAAAATGAACTCTGTGGAATGAAATGACATCACCATCATTTAGGAATCTTGTGTTTAGATGTTTAATATGCAGAGAGGAAGGCTGAATTCATGAAGAAACACTTCTGACCCAAAGGACAAGATCGGTGTCAGTGTTTTTCCAGACGCTGTTTTGGCTTCTGCAAGTTGTAGTTATGAGGGAAATAATATATAGTTTATTAGAAGTGGGTATACTATTTTTTCTGCTCTTCAGCACTTACTGTTTTTTCTTAGTAACTGTTTTAAACTATTGGTTAGAAATTTGGAGCTCTCCTATTATTTATTTTTTTAGACGTACTTAGTTTTTTTAGAGTAGTTTTAGATTCACAGCAAAATTGAGAGGAAGGTACAGAGATTTCGCATACACCGCTCCTCCACACATGCAGTCTCCTCCATTATCAACATCACTCACAAGAGGGTATACTTGTTAACGTCGATGAACCTACTTGACACTTCATAATCACCGAAAGTCTATAGTTCACACTAGGGTTCACTCTTGTTGTTGTATATTCTATGGGTTTGGAAAAATGTGTAATGATGTGAATTCATGATTATAATATCATACAGAATATTTACACTGCCCTAAAAATCCTCTGTGCTCTGCCTGTTCACCTCTCCCCCGCCCCACGCCAAGAACCACTGATCTTTTTACTGTTTCCGTAGTTTTGCTTTTTCCAGAATGTCATACAGTTGGAATCATATGGAGCCTTTTCAGATTGACTTCTTTCACCTAGTAATATGCATTTAAGTTTCCTCCGTGTCTCCTCATGGCTTGTTAGCTCATTTCTTTTTAGTGTCGAATAACATTCCACTGTCTGGATGCACCACAGTTTACTTACTCGTTCACCTACTGAAGGGCAGCTTGGTTACTTCCGAGTTTGGGCAGTTATGGATAAAGCTGCTGTAAACATCTGTGCAGGTTTTTGTGTGGACGTAAGTTTGGGTAAATACCGAGGAGTGTGATTTCTGGATCGTATGGTGAGAGTATGTTTAGTTTTGTGAGAAGCCACCAGACTGTCTTCCATGGTGACTACAGTGGTCCCCCCTTAGCTGTGGTTTCGCTTTTCTGGTTTCAGTTACCTGTGGTCAACCTTGCTCTGAAGATATTAAATGGAAAATTTCAGAAATAGACAATTCACAAGTTAAAATTTCACACTGTTCTGAGCAGTGTGATGAAATTTTGTGCCATCACGCTCCATCCTGCCTGGGAAGTGACTCATCCCTTTGTCCAGAAGATCCACGCCATATATGCTACCTGCCCATTAGTCAACTAGCAGCGCTGTCCTTCATCAGATCGACTGTGGGGTCTTGCAGTGCTTTTGTTCAAGGAATCCTTGTTTTACTTAATAATGGCCCCGAAGTGCGAGTGTTGTGATGCTGGCGATTCAGATATGCCGAAGAGAAGTTGTTGTTAATCTCTTACTGTGCCTTATCATAGGTATGTATGTATAGGAAAAAACATAGTGCGTATTGGGTTTGGTCCTACCTGTGGTTACAGGCATCCACTAGTGGTCTTGGAATGTATCCCCTCTCAGGTAAGGGGGTACTTCTGTATACCATTTTGTATTCCTGCCAGCAATGTATGAGATTTTCTGTTGCTCCACATCCTTGTCAGCATTTGATGGTGTCAGCATTCCAGATTTTGGCCATTCTAATAGCTGTGTAGTGGTATCTCATTGTTGTTTTAATTTGAACTTCCCTGATGACATATGATGTGGAGCATCTTTTCGTATGCTTATTTGCCATCTGAATATCTTCTTTGGTGAGGTGTCCGTTAAGGTCTTTGGTCCATTTTTAATTGGATTATTTGTTTCCTTATTGTTGAGTTTTAAGAGTTCTTTGTATATTTTGGAGAACAGTCCTTTATCAGATGTGTCTTTTGCAAATATTTCCTCCCATTCTGTGGCTTGTCTTCTCATTCTCTGGATGTTGTTTTTAGTTTTTAGTTTAGTTTAGTTTAGTTTTTAGTTTAGGAGAAGTTTTTAGTTTTAATGAAGTCTAGCTTATCAATTGTTTGTTTCATGGATCGTGCCTTTGCTGTTGTATCTGGAAAGTCATTGCCATACTCAAGGTCATCTAGGCTATGTTATCTTCTAGGAGTTTCATAGTTTTGCATTTTGCATTTAGGTCTATCGTCTATTTTGAGTCAATTTTTGTGAAAGGTGTAAGGTTTGTGTCTAGGTTCATTTTTTTGCATGTGGATGTCCAATTGTTCTAGCACTCTTGGTTGAAAAGACTATTTTTCCTCTATTGCCGTTATTTATCCTAACTTTTGTTTTTTTTTTTTTTTTTAAAGATTTTATTTTTTCCTTTTTCTCCCCAAAGCCCCCCGGTACATAGTTGTGTATTCTTCGTTGTGGGTTCCTCTAGTTGTGGCATGTGGGACGCTGCCTCAGCGTGGTCTGACGAGCAGTGCCATGTCCGCGCCCAGGATTCGAACCGACGAAACACTGGGCCGCCTGTAGCGGAGCGCGCAAACTTAACCACTCGGCCACGGGGCCAGCCCCATCCTAACTTTTGTTTTTTAAGATCTAATGTTTGGCCTTTGAAACACGGTAGTGGATGGAGTGACATACCTGCCATAAGACATAGCTGCTCTTACGGTTTACGTCAGACTTTGAGGTGCCTTTAGACAGAGGATTTCAATGTGTCACAAGAATTACTGTGATAATTGGAATTTTTATTCTTGTTTCATGTAACTTTGAGGGATAATAATTTCTTCACAAAAACTTAAGTATCTATCTCAGTTTTATATTCTTGTGAAAAATGCAATGATAGACAGACATACCTTTAAATTTTGCTTTTTGGTCCTATAAATCGCTCTTCTCCTTACTCATAGAGTGCAAGGTCCCTGCCAGGGCGCTCTGCTCTGCTGGAGACCTGCTCTTCACCTCAGCTGGCCCCGGTCTGTCCAGGACCTCCTCCCTCCTCTCAGATTGAATATATTCCTTTTATTGCTAAGCTCCTATTTCCAAGATGATGATGCATTTACCTGGGAAATTCTGTCCCAACATAAGAAGGCTGAGGAGACTCCCTGGGCCTGTCCCCTCCTGTAATAAAGGCCTCAGAGGGACCTTCTCAAGAGTATGCCCCAGCCCTTATTGACTTCGTCAAAACTATGACCCTCAAAGTAGAAATCCCAAGCCAGGGTTGAGAGAAAAAGGAGCCCTTGTCAGGTCTGGGAGATAGTTGTTTTGGAAAATAGGATTTTGTGATATGCTGAAAATAAAAATGTGAGACAGCTGCTTCTCTACCAACAGGTAGGGCCAGCTACGATTTTGTTCTGAAGGCTGTTTTTCCTGTGCTCTGGGGAATGAGCGGGTCTTCTTGGGAGGGGAGCATAAACAGCATGCGAGCTGACAGGGAGGGGACCAGAGATTGATGGATAGAACTCAGGTGCGTTTGCGGGATCGTTCTAGTGGTTCTTGACGTCTTAGAAAAGGTAACTCAAATGGAAAAGTGAGAATAAAAATAGTAAATTTGAAGAACTTGTGAGACGATCTTATGAAAGAAACCCAGATTTTAAGAGTACCATTTGTTCAAACAAAACCTTGTTGCATTCTCCCAGGAGAGGAAAGTGGACAAGAAGCCAATATTGGTTGTTCTAATAACTCAGGTAAACGGTGAGTGAATCTTGAGACCTGCTTCGGGCGGGTGTTGGCTGCTGATGAAGGAGGCGCTCTGTGACTTTCTCGGAGCGAGACTGAGGGTTGTCTGAACACAGCTACTTATGGGGTGAACTCAGGTGTAGTGGTCTGTCTAGAAATTTCAGACAGAAGCAGATTTTGGGTCTGAGTTACTGAGATAATTATGCCGCCCGCTCCTTACCCAGCGTGGAGATGAGCCTAGAAAATCCAGAACATTTGGTATGGACACATTTAAAGGATAGTGTGCTTTGGCTAGCTGTATTTTACCCATTTGAATATGTTCTTTCTATTTAGGACATGTTAAGATACCAATTTTTATGAAGCCGTCCTGTTCTTTACCTTTTTCTTCAGATTATGATTTACCTTATTGATAAGGTGCTTCCTGAAAGCTATTTCGTCAATAATCTCCGGGCGCTGTCTGTGGATATGGCCGTCTTCAGAGACCTCCTGAGACTGAAGCTCCCTGAATTGTCTCAGCACCTGGACACTCTTCAGAGAACTGCCAACAAGGAAAGTGGAGGTAGTGATGACCCAGTGCTGTCATGCCTTTGAAAGGACTTTACTTCTCTGCGTCCACTGTCCATATGAGCCTAAGCTTTGACGGAAATACAGGTTTTCAGGTGTTTCTGTTGGTGAGAGTTTGCTGCCATGAAACTGATTTCTAGAGCATAAAAACAAAACTGAAAAAAACTAGAGCCACGTGTTGAATTGCTAACTGGTCATGGTTAGGAAGTTGGCCAGGAACCTCAGACTTCACCAGTATCAGATCAACAGCTAAAGTGATGTATTGTACTCCAGATGAAGAAGGGTGTCTGGGTCTTACCATCTAGTTAAACTGCTCTAAGCTGGTGCCAAACCTATAGGAGTTCTTTAAAACTGAGCTCCGGATAGAATTTAGCACAAACTGTGGTTTTGCCTGAACCGTTGAGGTTATGGGGAATGGAGTGTGTGTTTTCATCAAATGGCAGGAGATAAAAGCAGTCCTTTGGATTGAAATGTTTAATGCTCCTTTTATTCATTCATGCTAAGGGTGTTTAGGTTTAGCTGAGGTGAACGGGCTAGTTCTTTCTGGAGGATGTCTCTTCTGGACCTCCAGGTAGAAGCTGACCCGTGAAGGCACTGGGTTGAGTGGGACAGTGATGGAGATGGCTCTGCAGGCGCGTCTGAGAGTGGCCGTCATCTAGCGGGCATCATCCAGCTTTCCAAAGTGCCTGAGCTGGTAGCTGCAACTACACCCCTGCTTGTACTTGCCTGGCTGTGCTCGGGGTACCAGAAAGAATAGTCACAAGTTTGTTGTGTTTCTGTAAATGGTTGCTGGATCCTGACCTAAGCATTTAAATCTGGGAAAATACTAAAGGATTTTGAGGACTTAATCTGTGATTAAAATACGCTAGAAATTTTAGTGACCCCTGGGTGGTGTCTAAGCATTTCCTTCAAAGCCATTTGAATAATCTTCTCATTTAATTTGGCTGTGCAGTATAATTTTGCACCTATGTGGACTTCATAACGCTTCCACGTAGAACCACTTTGCCTGCCCCATAGTCAGACACACTTTACTGTGCTCCAGGTGCCCTGCACTTGCCTATGGGGGCGTGACCTCAGACTCTAGTCTCTGAACAAAGGTCTCCCTTTCTTCCTAGGTAGGAAGAAGGAAAATGAGTGTGGGAGAACACATCTCTTTTTGCTTATATTTGCGTAAATGCACATTCTGACTGTAATTTGGAGGGAGGATTAGTCCACATATCTAAATTTTTGTATTTTATTAAAATACATACTTATGCCATTACAGGAAATGGGAGAGAGCTCTGTGTTTTTACTTAATTTAGAAACTTCAAAGTGAGCTGGATCCCAGATCTTTAAAACTGTGTACAGTTTAGTTAAAAGTATTTCAAAATTTCATGTTGTTTAATTTCCAGATATTTTGGGATTTTCCAGCTATCTTTCTGTTGTTGATTCCTAGTTTAATTCCATTGTGGTATTAGAACTGTGTATAATTTAAGAAGTAGACAAGTAATATGTAATGAGCAATTTTATTTTTATCAGCAGCATTTGAATACAAGTGGGCTTTACCAGGTTTCGAAAATTGGCTTTTGCCTTTGAGAGGCTTAAATCCTTTCTTTCTATCCTGTTTTTGGTGAGGAAAATATCCTCCTTAGTTTTCAGCACCCCACAGTAGGTAGAGCCAAATTAAGTTTTAGGTTAAGATTTCTGAAATATCACAAAGAATTTGTAAAGTTCATATTATTGAAATTTTTATTAAACACCTATGTTCTTCCAGAAAAAGGAAAGAAAAAAAGAAAACAGGAAAGAACCAGAATTTAGAGATATAAACAAGTCAGTGAGGCAGTGTAACAGATTTGGGTGGCCGCGGAAGATTGAAAGAGGGTATTTTTATATGTTGGCAGTCGTCAGTTCTGAAGAATTGTGGAGTGCTGGTTTTCTTCCAGGTGGATATGAGCCCCCGCTGACGAATGTCTTCACCATGCAGTGGTTCCTCACTCTCTTTGCTACGTGCCTCCCTAACCACACAGTTTTAAAGATTTGGGATTCAGTCTTCTTCGAAGGTTCGGAAATCATCCTAAGGGTGTCACTGGCGATCTGGGCAAAATTGGGAGAGTAAGTGATTTCCCCCTTCTGTTCTGTTCTGTGGTGTGGAGGGGCTTATGCAATTTTTGTGCTGTAATGTGTAAAACATCGATATTTAAGTATGAGGAAAAGGGAAAGTTATGAATTGTGCAATCGCTTTGCCTTCTGAAATCTCAGCTGGCTCGTTCTTCAATGTTGGGCGGCAGGTGGGATCTATTTTATTTATTTACTTATTTATTTTTGAGGAAGACTGGCCTTGAGCTAACATCCATGCCAATCTTCCTCTATTTTGCTTGAGGAAGACTGGCCTTGAGCTAACATCCATGCCAATCTTCCTCTATTTTGTAATATGTGGGACACCACCACAGCATGGTTTGATGAGCAGTGTATAGGTCTGCACCAGCATCTGAACTTGCAAACCCCGGGCTGCCCAAGCGGAATGCATGAACTTAACCACTCTACCACCGGGCTGGCCCCCAGAGATGGAATCTATTTTAGAGAAGGGGGCAGGCTTTTTCAGGCCTGTAGACTCCCCTCCTCCTTCCCATGCTAGTGTTCTGGCTGGTTTACTCTTTTTCAGCATCTTTCCTGACGCTAGTTGGTAAGAGGGAAGCTGGGAAGAGGGAGAGGAACTTAGATGGAAGAGGAACTGGGAGGTCTGGAGAAGGGTGGGGGGGTTTGTCAGTCAATATCGCAATTTGTCTTGTTTTTGAATCTTTCTTATTTTCGTCTGCTGTTTAGAGCTGTGATAAATGAGATTATATGTGATTATATGTATAAGTATCTAGCATGGCACTTGGTACATAATCAATAGCAGAACACATGTAACTTCTTTCCTTTCATCAAGAATTAATTCTATGTCGAAGTCTATTACCACCAAACATATTACCAAATAGATTTTACTTACCTTCCTTACTAGTGGCAGGGCTGAGAAAACTAGGGTATTTTCACCCATCTCTAATATATTGTGAGTATTATGTTAAAATTCTGCCTTTTGGATAATGGAAGAACTATTAGGCTGAAATTGTTAGAGTTAACTTAAGATGCAGAGAAGTTTTTAATGTTTGTTTCCTAGAGCTACAGATGACTTGATTGGATAGCCAGAGACAACATATCAGAAAACTAATAAATCACTGCCAGTGTTTGTTTCAAAAGTCTTTTAACTAGTCTTTTCATGTATAAGTTTTTCCTAGGAGACTTGTAGCATTTTTTACTTTTTGCAAGAAAGATCCAGCAACTATCAATTCAGGGATTTAAAAAATCATTGTTGTGTGTAAGTGTGTGTAAACATCACATAGCTGACTCCTTTGACTATTTTATTGTACGTTGCTTTTCAGCTAGGCAAAAAAAATTCATCTGTGGGGGATTTGGGGTGCTATTTACTTATCTTTTTCATTTTCTCCCAATGTCTACCTCTTTCTGCTGTCAGATATTTCCAGCCTCCTCTACACCTTGGAAGCTCTTTGAGCTTTGATAGTTTCTCTAGGCGTGATAATCCAGTTACTGAGTAACTAGTTTATAGGATTAAAATAGTAAGCACTTTATTGTATGCTGGCTCAGCTATGGTCACCCTTGTGTTAATTCTTAATTATGGGGCAGCGGGAAAGGAGGTGATTCTGGTTTTACTCCCATCTCTCTGTTATCTGTAGGATCAGAACTTACTCATACAATCATCCCAGGGATGTCACACTGTTGAAATAATAACTTTTCTGGATGGCCTTAGGGAAATCCCCCAACATTAGTGTGTCTTGACTACATGTCT
>NC_060267.1:5330407-5480283 GCF_021613505.1 Equus quagga | reverse complement strand
TACTCGGTGGGCAAATAGGATTATCCTACTATACAAACAGGGTCAGTAATAGGTTGCCAGGTGGCAGAGTCTTTATTTACATGTGGAACCCAACACAAGAAGCAGGGCATCATCTCCAACCAGCGGCAGGGCCCTGAGAAGAACTGGAAAAATCCTGCCTGTGAAAACATCCTGTGGACTGATGAAATAGGCCAAGAATGAAATAAGATCAAGTTCTTGTGTTTTCCCTCGTTCACTTCTACTGTGGTCTGGGTTCAGTCTGTCAACGATATTGCAGTCTGCAGATTAACAGCAACAGATTCCCTCCAGGGGGTAATTGTCTTCAGTACCCAATTTCCTGGTTATGGTTTCTGATCAGTTGTGGGTATTCTGATGTATAGAAAGTGTCACACGGATGCAGTAAAGATGCCACAGTGGGGCTGTGAGGCTGGCTGGGGAGCAGGGTAGGAAAGATGGAAACTCATCCTGTCATAAGTCCTCTGAGCTGCCTTTGGTATTTTTTTTGTCTTTTCTCTGCATACAGCAGGCTACACTGGGAGCGTGTTCTGGGATTTTGATTTTTGTGGCCTGCTAACTTGATTGCTTTGAGCGGGAGGTGACACATCAGTTGTACCTGTAGCATGCACCTGATAGACACTGTGGGTGTCCTCAACGAGTCTTTCTCTGTCCTTTCTTTATCTAGGCAGATAGAATGTTGTGAAACAGCAGATGAATTCTACGGCACCATGGGGCGCCTCACCCAGGAGATGCTGGAGAATGACCTTCTGGAAAGCCATGAACTCATGCAAGTGAGTGGGCAGCACGGTCTGTGTTGGCTCGGGGAACCCTGGGTACTGTGGGAACAGCAGTGCTGGAGCAGGGGTCTCGGGAAGTGTACTGGTCAGCCCGCAGATTTAGTTTATCACCTGACCACGAGTCTATATATAATGGGATAAGAATCTAACCACGTCACAAGAGGAAGGAGTGAATAATGAAAATAATGAATAATGGATATTTGTTGTGGCTTTCATTCAGACTGTGTTGCTTAAAAATCATGAGGTACAATACAAAAATATATTTAAAAAAAAATAAACCAGACCCTCCCCTCCCCCCCAAATTACCAGGTGCTTATTCTGAATCTGATTCTTAGTCTTATTAAAGGGAGACTTGTGGGGTGAAGTAATTATTTTGAGGAAGGAATTGTTGAGGATAAAAAGGAGATTATTCTAATCAGCATTTTAGTTGTTTTGCCCACATTTTCTACTCATGTTATATTATATATTAATCATAAATTTCAATATGAAAGACTGGAAAGGTTTTGTTGTTTGCTGGCACGTTGCTCTGTCTAATATCACGTTCGCTGAGTCATTGAAATCGACAGGAGTCTAGAAGGGATAGCGGACTTGTTCACATTGTCTCTTCCATTAGGTTCTGTGACCTAATTTTGTCCTCACTCTCCTCCGATGCTTCTGACCATTTGTTCTCTTCCTGGGTCTTTCTCTTGCTCACTGACCAACTGTGGGCCATTCCAAGCTTGTCCTTGGGCCTCAGTTCCTTCTTTCTCTGTGATTTCTCCCTCCTTTTTCTTGGTTTCAGCATTTCCCTTCATATGAGGTTCCATGCCTGAGGTCATTTTTGGGTGCTGGGGCCCAGTTGACAGATTAGAAAATGAAGCCTCAGGCCCCTGCTCCAGGACTGGAGGAGCTTCCGTAACTTTGCTCATTTCTCAGCACCCCCACTCCTTCTCAGAATCCCTCACTTTAGCAGACAAGCTACCTGATTTATTGAGAATATTGACCACCTGATAGAACCTCCCTGAACATCCGTATTTTTATTTCAGCTTTTCTTTGCATTCTCATCTCTTCTTTCTTCCTCCTGTCTGTCTCGGAGGAGGAAGTGTTCTGTCTGACCCTCTGATTCCAACCCTTCTCACACATCCTGGGCCGTTGCTTCGTCCCTCATTCTCTCCTGGAGGCAAGTGTCTTTTATTGACCATCACTGCAGGTCAGCGCTTGGCGTTCAACACAGAGGACATCCTTTACATCCTGCAAAACTGCCCAACGCGTATGCCCCAAGCAGGACTCTGAGATAGCATCCCTTCTCCCTCACTCATGAAACTTCAGTGGCTCCCACTGCCTCCAAAACAAGGCATGACTTTCTCAGCCTATCAGCCAGTGCTCTCGACTCTCTGGCGCTAAGCTACCTTTTCAGCCATGGTTCCTGTTCCTCCTTTTGTACCCTTGACCGATCCTAGTCAAGTTAAACTGCGTTCCATGCTCCCAGACATGCCTGGTGAGGTGCCTCCTCTGCTCTCTGCTCAGTCTTCCTCTTCTGCCGTCACGTGGTTAAGGACTGCCTCCTTGTGAAAGTTCCAGTTCAGACGCCATCTCCTTTGTGACACATTCTCTGATGGTCTCAACCAAAATCATCTCCCATTTCTTTAAGTCACCCCGACATTGTCGTTGTGGCTCTCCTGTGAGCATTGGTCACGTTCTGCCTGAGTTAAGACACTACCTGGTTTCCTCCCTGACAGTTTAAGTTCTTTGAGGACGGAGACTCTGCTTTTGCTCATAACACTCAGCACTTTGCCTTTTTCTGGGGGTGTCAGCACATTTATTAATTCATTAGGCAAACATCTACTGAGAGTCTGCCATTCGTTTTCTGAATTAGACATCCCTCACCGATGACGGCCGTCCTTCCAGGTCCCCTCTGCTCTCGTCCGGTCAGCATTTTGCTTCTAGAGCAATTGTCCACACTTACTGCTTCGGTCATTTCATTGTTCTTCATGAGCCCTTCACTGCTTCCTTGTTATTAAATGCAGTAAACAAAATGCTTCAGCCTAGTTTCCTAAGCCCTATATTAACTTCTCCAGATATTTATTGAGCATCTCTGTATGTCAAAAGCCTTCTTTGAGGGAATTTATGTCTGGTTTTACCTTTAAAGACAAGTAGGAGTTGTTCAGGCTCTGTGTGTATATGTGTATACGTGTATTCACGGGTGCGTGTGTGTGTGTGTGTGTGTGTGTGTGTTGGAGGTGGTGGTGCAGAGCAGACAGGCAGTTTGTGATTGACGGGGCAGCACGAGCAAGGGCAGAGCACTGAAAACCTGTGTGGCGTGTGAAGGAAACTACAAGTGGTCTGGTATCAGGATGGCTTATGGAAGACCGCAACCATGGGAGTGTGGGCTTGATCTTTCCTGTCAGTGGTTGTGAAATTGTGCTTGTTGGAGGTCTAGGGCTCCTGTGGAGCCCTTGGGAAGGGAAAAAGAAGCACTGTGGCCTTCAAGGTTTTGAGGAGAGGAGAGAAATTGGCTGAGTTTTGTCTGATGTTGACTACATGGGCAGTCCTGTGAAGGGTGGCTCTGAAGGGTCCAGTCTGATAGCAGGAGGCCTGGGAGGAGGCAGGGGTGGGTAGAAACAAGAATGGAACTGGGGCCGGCCTGGTGGCGCAGTGGTTAAGTGCGCAAGTTCCCCTTCGGTGGCCCGGGTTTGCTGGTTCGGATCCCGGGGGCGGACATGGCACCATTTGGCACACTATGCTGTGGTAGGCATCCCACATATAAAGCAGAGAAAGATGGGCATGGATGTTAGCTCAGGACCATTCTTCCTCAGCAAAAAGAGGAGGATTGGCGGCAGATGTTAGCTCAGGGCTAATCTTCCTCAAAAAAAAAAAAAAAAAAGTGCAACAAATGAATGGAACAGACACAGTACTTAGAAGGTGAAGTTGATGCGACTTGGCCATGAAAGATAGATATGGGACGAGGGAGAAGGAAATGGGGGAGACAAGGGCAGTCTACAAGTTTCTAGCTCAGGAAGAAGAGCGTAAGTTCATGGCGGAGGAAGATGAGTTTGATTGGAGAGGGTTGCATTAGAGGTGTGCTCCTGACCTATCCGAAGGAGTTCCCTGTGACTTCACAACTGGGACCGATTGCACGGGTCACAGCCCTGTCCCCACCCAGCCCTCTTAGCCTGAGCCCATCCCTGTGACGGGGCTTGTGGTTCCTCTGACACTCTCTCTCTGAGAATCCTCTCTGCCTGCCTGGGGCCTGCTCCACCTCCCCCCACACACAGCCTGTTATCTCAGCCCTTGGGGATGATGCCTCCTCCCTGCTCCTTCAGTACTTAAGATTTTCAACAATTGATTTAATGCTAATTAGGTTATTTTATATTGTTTGATATTTTTTCACGTATGGTCATCTTATTTCTCTAATGAAGCAGCAAGTTCCTTAATGATAGGTAGGGGCCTTGTCCTACTCTGTATCCCCATAGCACCCAGAGTGGCACTAAGGATGCCCATGGGTTGCTCAGCGAATACACAGAATCGTAGAACATTAGAACTTGAGGCAGAGGTTTCCAAACTTGACTGTGTCCAAGGAGCGTCTCGGGAGTGGATGGAGATGCAGCTGTTTGGTCCTGATGCAGGTGGCTTTGAAACAACACTTAGAGGAACACTGGCTTAAAAGAAGCTTGAGGATCAACCCACCTGATTCTGTAACTTCAGAGAGAGAAAGTAAGGCTTGGAGAGGGAGCATCTTGCCGGTTTCTTAGGTCATCTGATGGCAGACCCAGGACCGAGACCCAGGTCCCCTCTCCTGGCCCCGTGCTTTTCCCCTCCACCCAACAAACTGCTTCCACCCTATTTCAAAACTTGTCTTTCTAAAAGCTGAAATTGTCTCTAGAAGAATAAGCAACATTTTATCTCACGCAAGTTTAAACGTTGCCAGAAGGAATGAGAGCGTTGTTGAGATTTGCCAACTTTCTCCTCTAGGAATTTCTAATCTTAGGTATCAGGAGAAAAGAGAATTACCTCTTTATCCTGCGTTAAGAGAATCCTGGAGGGGAAATGTAGGCTGTGGCTTGATTGATTAGATACTATTTTAGTAGCATTTCTCTTGCCAAGGAAAACATCTGGGTGAGGATGAACTGAGCCTAATTTTGTACAACTTATGTTTTCATGTTTCTTGTAAAGCGTGTCAATAATGAAAAAAGAAATTTAATTCCTTTTCAGCAGTGCCTAAATATAAATGTCTATGTAAGTATGTGTCAGTAGTTTGGATAGTAAATAGACTTCTTGGTTTTCCTTGGCATCATAGAGGATTAAGGAGAGAAATGGTGAATGTCATTTCAAGCCACTCTCTTTTCTGTATTCAGTCTTTTTTAAAAAATTAATTCAATGGCTGTGATCCAGTTACAGTGGACCATAAATCTGTCAGCAAACTTGAAATGCCTCCAGATGAAGAATGTGGACTGCGTGTAAGATCTTTATTTTTGAGCTGAAGAGATGCAAGGATTCTCCCTGTTTGGTCTTCCCCATTCGTTTCAGATCCCAGTGCGATACACAAAATAATCTGGGTTTTTCCCCTCGTAAATCACCACACTCTTTTTTTTTTTTTAGCAATGGCCTATTATAAAAAATGGTGTTTGAAAAGGAGATTGGGAGAAAGCCATTGAATTAGTGTATGTGGATTTCAGGAGGACTTTTTTCAAAGTCTCTCATGAATTCCTTGAGGGCAACAGAGAGAAAAGTTATTAGATGTGATTATTAGAAGCGTTTGTAGGTGCTTGGAAAAACCTAACCAAAGTGCTTGTCAATAATTTACTGTTACCTTGGGGGCTCTCATGGGCCATGAAGCAGGGTCTGCCCTTGGACTGTTCAGTTTTTTCCATCAGTGATGGGGTGGAAATTACAAGGATGTGGATGCTTGTCCAATAGAAGGGTAATGTTTGACGAATTAGTGCTGTCAAAGTTGAAACCATCCGCCCTGCAAAATAGTGTGAGCCGTAACGGGAAGAGTTTAAGCAACACCCCTCTGACCATCTGTCTGAGATGCGCCAGAGAGAGCTCCTGCTGGGGAAGGGGGTACCTGCAAAGAGGTGCTATCAACACATTTGTTTCAAGAACACTGATTTCTTCTTTGAAGGAGTAGCTGGAAGTCAATGATAGGGAAAGGAAAACCAGGAATAGAGAATGAAAGCTCAGTGGAGTAAGTTTTCTTTTTGGGCAAATGTCTTCAGCTGAGTGGCCCTTGAAGGAGCTCACTACGTGAGCCCAGGCCACCCACTCTGGGGCAGGACGGGACGAAGGAGGGGCGGAATGTACTTCCCAATCCTTTCTTATAAACTTCCTGCATGAGGCCGGACAAGGGAATTTTCTGATCTTTTTATAAAACTGGCAAAAAAAACAAAGTGAGTCTTCAGCTGTTTACCTCACTAATTGTCTTTAATGAGACCTCTTCATTTGTAAGGAATTTTGAAATTCCTAGCATTGATAATTTCATCTTTTAAACTTGAATCCAAATGGTATGGGTTTCTTAAATGTCTGAACCAAGTTTCTAAATTGTTAAAGAGAAAAGGTCCCGTGAGTGAGGGGCAGGCTGGCTCTTGGCCCGGCAGCGGGACCATGTTAGTGTGTGATGGTGACAGGCTGATGCCGCTCTGCTGAGGCCCAGGTGGAGGTGCCGCTCTCTGACCTCAAGTTCGGGTGCTGAGGAGAGGATTTCACATCTCTCTCTTTCCCTCGAAGGGTGTCTGGAGCTAAGACAGGTCCTAAGAGCGAGGAGGGAAGACTTCTCCTTGGGTGAGGAGCTGTTGGCACCCTTTGTGGGATCAAAGAATGTGAGAGTTCACTCTGACCATGTTGTTAATGAAATTAGGGGAAGTATTTCAGGCAGACAGAATATATGAAAAATAACATAACAAAACTTATATACCCACCACCCAACTTAAGAAATAAAACATTAACAACCTAGGTGAGCACCCACGTCCACCTCTCTCTCTTTCACCACCCCGCTCCTCTCAGAGGTAATCATGGTCTGGAGTTTCACGCCCTTCATTTTTCAGATGAGGAAAAGGAGGCCCAGAGAGGTTGGGAGCTGGCTTAGTTTCACACTCCAGACTGGTGGGAACCCCAAGACGACTTCTGCTTCTTTCCAGGGGGGAACAGTTCACTGTTAGTAAATTTGTCCTGCTTCTCAGCCCTGGGGTAGAATCAAGTAGGTCTGAGATAAGACAGCTGGGAGATGACTTTAGTGGTCCCCATAAACCGTGTACTTTGCATAATAAGTGATGGGGAAATCGAAGGGAAGGAATTTTAGCCAACAGTTGCTTGTTTGGAATCTTGGGATGGTGCAGTGAGATTAAGTGGACACTGAAGTTTGAGGACAGTCAGATGTACAGGCTGTTGAGGATCACAACTGCGGTGGAGCGTCACGGGGGCTCAGAGCTAGAGTGAAACAGCCACACGGGTAAGCAGCCTTCTGAGCCTTCGTTTTCCTCCCCATGCAAATATTGGATATCTCCTAAGCCTTCAGAAAAACGGTCCCGCTGAAATGAAAAATACCACGTTAAAATATTTTCCTAGAAAAGCGTCATCAGGAGGTTTGAACAGCTTCCTGGGAGAAATGAAAGTTAGTGTGATTAATATACGTCTTCTGGTGAGTACGAATCTGAAGAACTGAAGAAATATGTTGGGAGCAATTCAATAAGAGCAAACAAGATTTCTTTTCTCCTGCTGATAGAATGATATATAATTTTCAAATTTTGGGGGAAGCACAGGTGCTTTTCCCATTTTTATTTATAGATTTTTTTAACAGCCTATGCTTTATACCCTGTCACTTTTTTCTTGTTTATTTTTTATTTCTTTAAAAATAACAGCTAACAATTTTCACCTAGAACTCATTCACAGACACTGGAAAAGGTGGTATCTTTGGAGAAAGCTTGCAGTTGATCACAAGATCACTCACTAGACCTAATTTTACCCAGAAGGCTGACACTAAATGTCGATAAAAATCATCAAACAAAGCTTTGAAAGACAAGGGCTCCCTCTGAAGAGCTTTGCTGGGTTGGTTGGTAAAGAAGTGCTGGGGAGCTGTGGGTTTCTGCATTAACTCAACCTCGAACGAGCAGGAGGGAGTCAGAATGCCCATCTGCCCACCCGTGTTTACCAGTTGGGACGCCCAGTCACAGCGGGAGAACGCCCCACTGCATTGACCGGCATCCTTTTGTCTTTCTCCAAAGGGAATGTTGAAGTGGAGTCTTTCCACCTGCTGTGGAAGGGGCAGTCAATACTGCTCTTCACACTCCAGTCATAACTTTGTCTTCCTAGGATTGATCAGAGTTGTTCAGGCCGCCATTTCAGACTTGGCCTTTTTGCTCTTGCTTTTCAGACTGTTTATTCTATGGCTCCATTCCCTTTCCCCCAGCTGGCAGAATTGAGGGAAAAATACACCTACAACATTACTCCATTCCCAGCCGCAGTTAAATCCACCTCAGTTTCTGGGTAAGATCTTTTTTTTTTTTTTTTTATTGTTTTCATAATGGAAAACAATACTTTGTTATTGTAACTTATTATTTGTTAAGCCCTAGAAATATGTTCAGAGGAATTTGGTACTTAAAATCTGAATGTCTCTTTCCAAAAGGTTTTGATTTAAATTCAAGACAGGGATTTTTAAAAGTGTGCTTTCCAAAGAAGATTGGAACATAAACTGAAGGCGTATTTAGCAACCCCACTACGTATTTAAAAACATCAAATATTGAAAGTCTCAATAATTAAAGTAATGTGCAACTGGTTCCTGAAGAGACAGATGAGCTCATTTAAAATGCTATAAAGACCAGAAATTGACAAATGTATATACAGGAATTTAATATATGAAACTTGGCATATCAAATCAATGGTGAAGATACCCTGTTTAGTAAATGGTTCTGGGCCGGTGAGACCTATACGGAAAGAAAGAAAGTTAGAGTCGTACCTCACGCCAAAAATCAGAATAAATTTCATACGGATGAAAGAATTACAAGGGAAAAATGAAGTAATAAAATTAGCAGAAGAAAATGTAGAAGGAGGACTTTAGTTCCTTGGAACTGGAAAGGCCTTAATAACTGACTCAAAATAAAAAAAATAAAGGAAAAAATTAAATTTAATTACTTTAAAAATAATTTTCTGCATGACTGGGAATAAAACAGAACAAAACAAGATCTTCATAAGCAGATGTAAAAATATTTGTGGAGAAATATTTATAACTGAGATCTCTCATATATAAAGTTCCTAGAAATTAGTAAGAAATGACCACCCAATTGAAAAATGATGAAAAGATGGGAATAGGCAGTTTATGTAAAAGGCAATATCACTTGTACTAAGAGAAGTACTTAAAACTAGATTGAGATTCTGTTTTTTTACCTGTCACATTGACAAAAATCCAAAAGGTTGATGTTCAGTCTGTTGATAAGACTGTAGGGAAACAGATGCTCTTATCCATTGCTGGTGAGAGGTTAATCACTACAGAATTGGAGGCGGGTGACTTGGCAGTATCTGCCCAAATTACTAATGTATATATATATCCTTTGACCCAGCACCTCTACCTTTATGAAATATCCCCGAAATATATTTGTACACATACGTGGGCTCTGTACATACAGCACAGTGCTGCCTTATAAAAGGATGAGGAAACTCTATGTGTGAATATGGAGAGATTCCTAGGTGAATAAAAGTGAGGCACAGAAGGGTGTATACAGTATACTAATATTTATGCAAAAAGAGGAGAAGAATAAGACTATATAGTCATTTTTGCTGATCTGTGCATAAAGAAACTGAAGAATATATAGGATGCTAGTAATAAGGGTCACCTGTGGGAATTAGGTGGGACAAGAACTGGACAGAAGTTGGACAGGGATGGGGGGAAGACTTTCTATATATACATAAATTATTTTCTACTGAATATTCACTACTTTCTTTGTATATTTCTTTTTCTTCTGTTTTCCAAGACGACATGGTAAGGTCAAAGACAGTGATGAAGAGAATGACCCAGACGATGAAGATGCTATTGCTAATGCAGTGGGATGTCTTGGACCTTTCAGTGGGCTCCTTGCACCTGAACTGCAGAAGTTCCAAAAGCAAGTGAAAGGTAAAGAGGTGGCTCTCTGTTGAGATGATCACAATGTGCTGGTTCCATATAGCAAGGGTGTTATTGTTATGTCCTATAAATGCCTATTGTTTCCTCAACTGGTTACCACTATTCAAAGGTCTTTATTGAAAATATCTTCTCCGTTACTTTTTCCTTTAGTAGGGTCTCTCTGTGTTATGTGCTGTATGCATAGTACATATTTCTTTTCCTTTAGGGTGACTTTTGCTCCTCACTCATCTGATCCGACTTTGTGTGCTCAGTTCCTTAGCACTGAGCCTGGAATATAATAGATTCTTACTGCATTCTATTTGAGTTTAATTGAATTCATTCTAGACTGGCTTCTCTTCCACTACAGAAATACCCTCTAAATCTAAAACATGGTAGCTTCTACTTGAATTTGAGTGACAAGGAACTCATTATCTCACAAGACATTCCGTTAGATTCCTCTGCTTAGCCCATGGTTTCTAGTTGCAAAGAGATTGCCTCCGCCTACCAGTTGTATTAATAGTTCTTTTTGGAACAAAACACAAGAAGTCTACTTCTCTTCCACCAGACATCTCTTTGAATCTTTCAGGATGGCCATCATGTTCCCCAAAGCTTTCTCCATGATCCAAGTTCAGAATTTCTTTAAGTATTTCTCGTGAGATGTGACTTTCAGAACTTTTAATATTCTATAAATTCACCTCTCAGTGTCCTGCGGTTTGGTGCTGTCCCTCCTAGGATGTAGTGCTCTGAATTGAATGCCATGCTGTATTTGTTTTTTCTTGTGCGGAATAGACTTCCTGTGCCCTAGGTTATTGATAACAGCCTCTTTTGAAGCAGTTCATGATTCGCCCGCTGTGTTCTTTCCCGTCTTGAGTGACAGTTCTTCCTTTAGGATATTATTCTACCTCTTCTAGTTTGAAGACCATTTTCCTTGCTAAAAGGACTGAAACAGAATGTCAGGCACCTCTGCTTCTTGTCACCATCTGCTAACTTTATGCTACCTTCTCAAAGTCACGGGGCTGTCTTCTCCTTTTCGTTCTGCTTGCTTAGAAGTCTTCTTGTTTTGCCTTTTTTGGTAGTGGGAGTTTTGAGTCTGTTCCCCAGCCTGAGCTTGTTTTGAGTTTTAACCTGCCGGATGGTTTGTGTGTATGTCCTTGGTGTGTACTCTCCTCTCATCTTTTTAAATGGCTTTTAAACATCTGAACCCAACAATAGTCCTGCTGATCTCATAATGCCCACTACTCTCTCTCTTGTTGCCTGAATTTCAGCTTTTGGTTTCTAGCCATGGAATCAATATGTATTTTAACTCTAAAATTCTTGAATCTGCATTTGGTCTGCATTCCATTTATTTTTCTGTTTTTCTTTCCGTGCCATTATGTCTTCCAGGATGACATGACCACTTTCTCTGAAGATTCATCATTAGTCTTTCTTTTTGGTTTAATGAAGTTCGGACTAGCAGGTCCCCTTTTAATTTTCTTCTCCTTAGAGAAATGTTTTCAGTAAAAAAACATAAATTCATCAGATGTTTATTTTTAATATTTTCTTTCAGGTTTGTTAATAGTTGCTTTATGAACTTTCGTGCTCCTGTGTTGGGTGCATAGATATTTATAAGCGTTATTTCTTCTTGATGGAGTTTCCCTTTGATCATTATATATTGCCCCTCTTTGTCTCTCTTTACCTGCCTTATCTTGAAGTCTACTTTGTCTGATCTAAGTATTGCGACACCTGCTTTCTTTTGTTTGCCATTAGCTTGGAGGATTGTCTTCCACCCCTTCACTCTGAGCCTGTATTTGTCATTGCAGCTGAGATGTGTTTCCTGGAGGCAACAAATTGTTGGATCTTCTTCTTTAATCCATCTTGCCACTCTGTCTTTTTATTGGATAATTCAATCTATTTATGTTTAGGGTGATTATTGATGTACGAGGGCTTAATGCTGTCATTAATTATATCACTCATTTTCCGGTTTTCCTGCATTTCCTTTGTTTCTCGTCCTGTGTGTTTTGGTCTACCCATTGACTTCTGCAGTTTTTTATGATGTGTTTCTTTGTTTTTTTCCTTATTTATTTTTTGTGTCTCTGTTCTGCTTTTTTGTTTAGTGGCTACGTTGAAGTTGTATTCAGAATCTCGTGTATAACATAGTCCATTTTCTGACAGCCTCGTATTTCCTTAGTCTAAACTGATTCAGACCCTTTCCTCCTCCCCTCCTAAGTTATTATTCTCATCTCTTATTCCAACTTGTGTTGTGAGTTTGTGGTTAAAGTGACAAGATTGTCTTTGTTTTTGGTGTTTTCCTTCCCTTTAGCCTAATGCTATAGTTGCATATTTGCTATCCTATTCTGATTCTGTCTATTTGTCTCCTTACTCTGTTTTATCACCCCTTTCTCCTTTTTTTCTTTTTTCAGGTATGAGGGCCTTCTTGAGGATTTCTTGTTGGGGGGTGGGGGGAGTCTCATGGTTATGAAGTCCCTTAGCTTTTGTTTGTCTGGGAAAGATTTAATTTCTCCCTCATGTCTGAAGGATATTTTTGCTGGATAGAATATTCTTGGCTGAAGATTTTTATCTTTTAAAGATTTGAGTATGTCGTTCCATTCTCTCCTAGCTTGTAAGGTTTCTGCAGAGAAGTCTGCTGAAAGCCTGATAGGGGTTCCTTTGTAGGTTATTTTCTTCTGCCTTGCTGCCCTGAGTATTCTTTCTTTGTCATTCATTTTTGCCAGTTTTACTACTATATGCATTGCAGTAGGTCTTTTTACATTGACTTATCTAGGAGATCTGGACACTTCCTCCACACATATTTTCCTCTCATTCCCTAGATTTGGGAAATTCTCTGCTATTATTTCTTTGAACATGCTTTCTGCTCCATTCTCCTTTTCTTCACCCTCGTGGATACCTATAATTCTTATGTTGCATTTCCTCATTGAGTTGGATATTTCTCGGAGACTTTCTTTCTTTTTAGTCTTAGTTCTCTCTCCTCCTCTGTCTGGAGCATTTCAACATGTCTGTCTCCGATTATGCTGATTCACTTCTCTATGATGTCCACTTGAGCATTCAGGGAATCCGTATTTTGTTTTATCTCTTCCATTGTGTCTTTCATCTCTAATATTTGATTGATTCTTCTTTATAGTTTCAATCTCTTTTGTGAAGTAGCTTGTGAACTCATTGAATTGTTTCTTTGTAATCTCTTTTACCTCATTGAGTGTTTCAATGATAGCTATTTTGAATTCATTGTCATTTAGTTTACATATTTCTGAGTCCTCAGGACTGAATTCTGGGTGCTTCTCATCTTCTGTGCGGTCTGGAGATTTGATGAATTGCCTGATGCTGGAAGGATGGGTCTTTCTCGTTCTATTATTTGGTTGCAGTTACAGCCTATCGCCACTGGGTGGGGGTCGAGAGCTGCGTATTCTGAGCCCTCAGCCCAGATGGGGTGGCTGGGTGCGGGTTGCGGGGGCGGGAGGGGGGCACTTTCTCCTGCATGCAGTCCAAGGTTTCCCTATCAGCTCTAGCTATCTGGTCTCCTGGGGTCTTGGCTTGGATAAGGTCACCCCTGCGTGAAAGCTTTCGCCCCATTAGAGGGCTTCTGTCTGGGCTGCTTGGCCATGGGAGTCGTGGGTGATCCTGGGGACATGTGAGCCCTCCCTCACTCCTTCCCTCATGGAGCCTCCCACAGCAGTGATCCCAGTCTCTAGGGGAGGGAGCAAAAAGTTCTCTCTTACTCTGGTCCAGCTCCTCCAAGGGGTGCTCCAGCTTCTCCATCCTCCATCGTGTGGCTGCCGTGACTCTCCGAAGATTTTTGTGCTTTTAGGGTATTTTCTGTTGGAATATGGTTGCTCCTTTTTGTTGTATGTTGGAGGGGAGAGAGTCCCAGGCAAGTTCACGCCGCCATGATGCTGACGTCACCTCACCAGATGTTTAGCCTTTATCTGAATAATACTTTCAGCAGATGTTAGGATAGTTGAAATCCCCCATCAATATTTTCTTGTCTGGTCCCCAGGCCAGTTTTACATATTGTGCTAGAGGAGCTCGTCTCATCCCTCTTTGGCCTGTGCGGTCTCTGCACATATTCTCACACAGTACTTGTGCCTCTTTCTTAGATGTCACCTCAATTTTATTTCAGGGACAAATCTGTTAGCTGTAGGTGTCACAGGATCAGAAACCACGTCTGACATAGCACACATGGTAAACAGTTAGGAAATGTTTGTTAAATGAAGAAAAACATTGATTTCTAGTGATACAGTGATCTGAAGTCTTGATAATTTTATAGAGTGTCTTGCTATTTTTAACTTAAGAAAAACTCACTTTTAATGACTGACTAAACTCCACAAGCTCTCAGTCCCTTATACATTCTCATGCGGTTATATGAAATCTGTACACTGACTCAAGACATCTGGAGTTATGCTTTTCTAAGGGAATTTTAGACAATGGCAGTGATTTTTATCTGCAAACAGTTGATCTGGTGTCTATAAAATGAACAAAGTGGTAATAAAATCAAACAACGAACCCATGCAGCTTGTTTCAGACCTACAGTTAGGCTGATAAGAAAATGCAGAATTATTTTCAGGACCAAATAAAAACAGGCACTAGGGGGCTGGGCCCATGGCCCAGTGGTTAGGTCCACGCGCTCCACTTTGGTGGCCCAGGGTTTCACAGCTTCAGATCCTGGGTGTGGACATGGCATCACTCATCAGGCTATGCTGGGGCGCATCCCACATAGCAGAACTAGAAGGACCTTCAACTAGAATATACAACTATGTACTGGGGGGCTTTTAGGAGAAGACGACAAAAAAAAAAAAAAAAGAAGAAGATTGGCAACAAATGTTAGCTCAGCTGCCAATCTTTAAAAAAAAAAAAAAACCAAACAAGCACCAGACAAATTCTAGTGTATATTTTTTTTGTGGTTTAGAATTTCCTAGAGGTTAAGATACTACACCAGGTTATAGTGGAATCCATCCCCATTTGGTCTCCTTCACGGACACCATCTCCTTCTCTCCCTTCTCTGGACTGCAGACCCAAATGAAGAGCAGAGTCTGAGATCTAATAACATTGCCGAGCTGAGTCCGGGAGCAATCAATTCCTGTCGAAGTGAATATCACGCTGCTTTTAACAGTATGATGATGGAGCGCATGACCACAGATATCAACGCCCTCAAGCGGCAGTATTCTCGCATTAAAAAGAAGCAGCAGCAGCAGGTTCACCAGGTGTATATCAGAGCAGGTAATGTGAGACTTGTTTGAATCGGTGTCAGCTCTGTCAACTTGTGAAGGAAGCGCAAGTGTTCCTAGACGGCCTTGGAATTCTACTCGCCATGGCTCAGCATCCACGCACGCAGCTGGCATGGGATGATAGCTATTTAGCATCTTGTTTTTGATTTTATCTCATCAGGCTCTAAAGAAGCGACAGAGCATGGGTTTTTAGGTCCCAAGGACCAGGCAGTTGATGGTATTCAACACATCGTTACTGTGTGTGCTTGTGCAGGGGGCTTGACGAATGATGAGGATGTTGCAGAGCATGCAGTCCTTGGACTTGAGATATTTTGGAATTGTTGCCTCCTCAATTTCAGGCTTTGGAAAATAGATTTTAGTTATCTGGGCACTAGTAAATTAAGCTATCTGCCAGTCCTTTAGTAGTAGCATGACAGATGTTGTGATTAGAGGAAAAGGAAAAAGCCATTCCTCTGCCTTCCTAATGGGTTGGCAGTGTCTTGGGAGTCTGCCGAGAAGAACACAATTGTAGGGCACTGGAAATGCTCTTTTCCAAGGATTGTCAAGCTTCTTTTTTCTTTCTTTATTTTAATTTCCAAAATCCCAGTGAACAATCTCCTTCATTGTTTTAATATGTGCTGATTTGGGAATTGGTTTGTCTTGTTCTAAATGAAATCCTAATGAAAACGATGCCTATGCGGGATTAACCAAACTATAAATTTGACATGTTTTTAAGAGGCTGGTGAGCATGTGACTGATCTTGCCCAAAAACTGAATTTACCTTTCACTTATCTGGGAGGAGTAGGCAACTTCTTGAAGATTCTTACCTCATTCTAACTCATTAAGAAAGCAATCACAAAAGAAACTAACAACTGCAGCGTTTTAATTTTCAAAACACTGGCACGTGCATGTCCTCATTTTGTCCTTAAAACAAATGTCTGAGGAAGGCAAGGACAGCTATCCTTTATCGTTTTAAAAGATGAGGAAATGGTGATTCAGGAAGGCTCATGTAGCTATAGTGAGAAGTCAGGCCAGGGCTAGAACTCCTGTGCTCTGATTCTTTGTATCGTCCTTTTTCAACTGCATGGTACAAACTTTTGAGTGGAATGATGAACAACTGCCTTTGGGTGCTAAGTTAGCCCCGTGCCTTGCACTCTGGTCAGGGGTCAGCAAACTGTGTTCTACAGGCCAAATGCTGCTCATTTCCTGTTCTTGTAAATACAAGTTTTATTGGACCCCAGGCCTGCCCATTTGTTTATGTATTATTATGACTGCTTTTGCACTACAATACTTCAAATATTTACTGTCTGGTCCTCTTCAGGAAGTTTGCCGAGCTTTACTCTAGATCGTGGTTTATGTGGTTCTTTTTAGGAAGAGATTGTTGCTCAAAGGCAAAGTTCTAGAGCATTGCTTCTCAGCTTTCATGTGCATATGTATCATTCGGGATCTGTTCAAATGACGAATCTGTTTCAGTAGGTTTGGGGTGCAGCTGAGATTATGCGTTTCCAACAAGCTCCTAGGTGATGCCAGCGCCGCCCGGTGGGGGTCGCGCTTTGAGTAGCAAGGTTTCTGAGGAGATGGTGTAGGGCAGATCAGCAGCACAAGTGGAGAGGTGGAACTAGAGCTTGAGGCAAAGGACCTCAGTTTCTGAGACGTCAAGGAAGGTGGTAAGGATGGTGGTTGAGGCACCAGCTTCCTAAGTTAGGGAGGGCAGGAAGTTGACGCCTTTCAGACCTGATAGCTTTGGTTTTCATGGAGAAATTGGAGGAAGGGTTGTTTGCTTGGGCCTCAGTTGGGGGTTGGATGGGAGCTTAAAGAAAGTAATGACGATTTGGATGGGTGGTTGAAAGGAATGGGAGAGGGAAAAAGAAGATTGTTCAGCGGCATTGAGGACCCAACAAAATAGGAAGTTATGAATTTGAAGGGCTCTCAATCCACATGGCTGTGTAATGTTTTTTTCTTCCCCCTAGCAGTCCTTAGCAGCTCCCGTTATGGGAAGGAGAATGTGGACTGTGGATCCAAGGGTGGGGTTTTCCAGGTATATGCGATAAAGGGATAGGGATGCCTGGAATGGTGAGGCAGTGGTCCAGGTGATCAGCCATGCATCTAAGGATGTAAGTGAGCCAAAGAGAGACGAGTGGTTATGAGAAGACTGAGGATCAAAGATCCCTCTGTGGCTCAGTACCAGCTATAGTTAGATTGGGAGCCGAGAGCTAGAAGAGTCAAAGAGAAGAATGTGAAACTTAGTATTTTTCATATAAGGTAGATCTAGGTGTAAGGTTTAGGATGGAACTGGGGAGGTTGAGGAACTATGAGGATGCGTCAGTCACAGAGACAGTAAAGTAATGAAGGGAGGTGGTAGGACATGGGGCGAAGAGGAGATAGTTGTCAAAATTTTCAATAAAGATTGGAGTGTGACCAGATGTAGATGGCAGCAAGAGAGAAGCATAGAAGGAAGTTCAGCCAGATGACATGGATGTCAGGGAGGAAGGATGTTCAAGAAAGATGGCAGGACCTTCTCCCTACTGCTTCTCCCTGCCGCTGTCCTCCCTGGAGCCCTGTGTGTTTACGCTTCATCAGAAATAGAGGCCAGTAGTGGCCACAGGAGGAGGACAGTAGCACTATCAACAGTGTCCTCCAGGAGAATCAAGCTTTTGGTGCCTTCCAGCTTTCAATTTGCTTTCAAAGTCCACTGAGCACACGGGAGAGTGGTTTTCCATACCTAGGGTCAGCCATTGGATAGCTGTGATTTCTCTGCATCTTTACCACCTTCTTACACTTCTCTGCTTCTGCTGTCTCTCACGTCACAATGTGCCGTGTGTTCTTTTCCTACGTCTTAGAAGCTGAGCTGATAATCCACATGATCATAGTGTTTGACTTATTGTTTTAAAAAATCTTCAAAGATTTTCTAGATACAAGACCTCCGAGATTGCTTCTCAGAGACTAAAGCTCTCCATAAAAAACATTAGGGAGTCTGGGCTCTAATTAGTAACAAAGGGGTCAGAGTCTCTGTTCCTTCCTGCATCCTCGGCCGCTCGTCTCCTTGTCTTTGAGGAGGCTCTAGGGTTGAATTCAGTTTCTGCTGCCTTTAGTCACATGACTCCTCCAGTACCTGGGAACCACGTGGGCAGGGCTAAGGGGACAACCCTTATGTGGTTCCTGCTCCGTGATAGATGTGTTCCTCTGTGGTGCATTTCACATGACCTTTCAACATTTCTTTCAGACAAAGGGCCAGCGACCAGCATTCTCCCGTCTCAGGTAAACAACTCTCCGGTTATAAACCACCTTCTTTTAGGAAAGAAGATGAAAATGTCCAACAGGGCTGCGAAGAATGCTGTCATCCATATGCCTGGTCACACAGGAGGCAAAATATCTCCTGTCCCCTATGAGGACCTCAAGACGAAGCTCAACTCTCCATGGCGAACTCATATCCGAGTCCACAAAAAGAACATGACGAGGAACAAGAGTCAGCTGGGCTGCGGGGACACCGTGGGACTGATAGAAGAGCAGAAGGAGGGCTGCAAGGGGACAGCAGAGGCGTTTCCCTCCAGTTGTGCAGCGACAGCCCGGAGAGAAGGCGGCAGCTCCGAGGACAGCACGGGGAGGACAATCGAGGGGCAGTCTCCGGAGCCGGTGTTTGGGGATGCTGATGCCGACGTGTCTGCAGTTCAGGTGAAGTTAGAAGCCTTGGAACTGGGCCAAGGGGCTGCTGCTGCTGAAACTGAGCCCAGGGTGCACCCGCCCCGCCCACGGCCCTGCCCGGAGCCCTCGGAGCCCCCTGCAGAAAACAAAGCCACCAGCAAACCTCCTCAAGGCGGCCACCCGAAAACCCCCATCTTCAGCCCCTTTCCCAGTGTCAAGCCGCTGCGGAAGTCAGCCACCGCCAGGAACTTGGGATTGTATGGTCCTACAGAAAGAACCCCGACTGTGCACTTTCCTCACATGAGCAGGAGCTTCAGCAACTCCAGCGGTGGGAACAGTGGCACCAAGAAACGGTGATGTCGCCCAGAAACTATGATGTCTCCCAGAAACTCTGTGTCTAGATTCACATTTTCATGGTGGTGTGAGGCTGAATGGCTCCAAAAGTGTTTCCATTGTCCAGTGAAAATGAGTAGTCAGGTTCAGAGATGAGCAGCCGTGTATAAACACGGGAATTGGAAGTTTTATAACCAGAGCAAGAATAGGGACCTTTTCCCATCCACTGATAAGTGATACAGTGGATTCTTGTGGCAAAATAAATATTGTGGTTTTAAAGTGTGAAGTTTTTCCAAGTTTTCATTGTGAGCTGTTTAGAAAAGAGGATGTGTCTAGACTGTTAACCCCTCTTCCTTATTCCTGTTCGGGGGGCCTTCAGGGTCCCTGTGACAACACCCCCAAACCTTCCAGTTCTCTGGGTGTTGTTAGTACTCAAGCATGCACACACTAGCTTGTAAAAAGAAAGTCAGATTCTTAGTTGCAGAAACTTCCAACCTCCCTCTTGATGCCCTGTTGGGGGGAATGTTGTGTGTGTGAATTTTCCTTGAGTAGTTTCCTTTAGCCAATCTCAAAATTATTTTTTAGTCTTATGCTAAAGTGCAGAAGAAAAATCTAGATAGCCTTTCTTTCCCTTTCTATTTCTACCTGTGAAATGAAGAAAACCGTTAATCTCTTGAAATTGAGGTTGATCACCGACCTGAAGATCTCATGCAGAGTACACAGATGGGAAATGCATTGAGCGATCGCTCTGACCAGCTTGCTAATTCCACTGAGCTTTCCCTAAGGATCATTGTCTCCTCATAAGGAGAGTTTGGTCCTCGGTGGTGGGATGACACAATGGGCTCTACATGGAGCTTTCCTGCATCCTCCACCATGCAACTCATTGACCTACCAGCTCCCCACCGCAGATGCTCTGCTCAAAGCTAGATCGCGGGACCTGCAACTTTGTTACTTGAATTTGTGCTTTTTTTGATTAGAGTACTTCGTTAAGTACTTTGTTACTTGAACACTGCCTTTCTCCGGAGAGGGCGTTAGTGCTTTCTAGCTCTCTCTCACCCACTCCTCCCGGTCCCAGTGGGTCAGAGATGTGCTGTTATCTCCACTATGCAGATGGGAGCTCTGAGCCACGCAAGGTGAAGTAGCACTTCAGATACTCAAGGTAAAAACTCCCAGGACTCCATGTGATTTAGCCACGTTTCCTGCAGCACAATAGCCGGGTCTAACGCTCCTTGTACACAGATGCATTAGCTCCATAGGTTCTAGAAACCAAGACTGGAAGGCCATTCGCTATACTCCCTCCCGACTCAAAGGACCTTTCTCCGGATGGTACAGAGTCCTGTGATGGCATTTCACAAGACCAGCTCTGACCTTCTTCCCTGAAAAGGTGGTTCGTTTTTAAAATGCTTCATGCGGCTGTCATTTGGCTGAGCAAAAGGCTCACTCCTCAGTCCCCTTCTCCCACCGTGGTTAGAAGAATAGACACAGCATCTTTACCCTCGTCTCTGGAAGACCTTGCCGTGCTTGCCAGCATATTGTTGATGCAGTCAATATTAATTTGAGCTAATTGAATTGCTAATTCTGAAACCAAAGCTATAGTTTTAGAGAGGGCTTTTACTATGAGAGGTACTAATTTTTATAATAAAACAGAGAATGTGGTTGTGTGGGCTTTTTTGAACGGAAAACACCAGAATGACATATACAGTCAGAAAAGCCATCTTATCTCTTTCATGGTATTTTTACCCCCAAAGGAACTAAAGATGGGAAATATGACTAATAAGTTATTGCAGCTTTCGTCTTGAATTCTTTGTCCTCTGAAGTGAGCATGCAGTCTTGCAAAGCTGCCACGCCCACAGCCCGTGTCTTGGGAAGGGAGTAGGTGGAGAGTGGGGGCGGCTTTGCATGCCCCCCTGGGAACGAGACCCACTGCATTTTCCAAAGTTAAGCAAATGACATGATTTTCTTCCATCTGTTAAACTTTACAGATAAGAATGATTCTACTTTATATTCTTTTCTCCTCCCCCGTCCCAAATGAGTCAGAATAGTCACGTTCCCCTTGAAGGATATCTGACTTGAATAGAGAATTGTTCTTTCCTCTCTCGAGTCAGCTCCCAGCTCCCGGAAGGTCAGGGTTCAGGGAGGTGGGTAATGGGGGTAAGGGGCAGTCACTACAGTCCTTAGGATGGCGCCACTGTTGTCTACCAGCTATCTTAGTGTTAGCAGCACATGCCGTATCTGTTTCCCAGCGTTGGTCTTCCTGAGAAGGCGATGGATGAGATGGCGCATGGTTTGGGATAAGTATTTCTCGAATGAATAACTTAAAGGATAACAGTCCTTTGAGGTACAAATGACCTTGTGAGGATGTTAAAAACCGACAGATTCCAATTAAAGCGCTCTCTGTACCAATAACGTGCTTGCATCGTACCATGTACTCACAGTGTGCATGGGTCAATTTGTGAGCCTTGCCTGCTTTAGGAAATAAAGAGACCTGCCGTACCTTCCAGCACACAGCACATGCAAGGACCTGTATGGACTTGTGATCTTCTCTGCCTACGGGACAATGTGTGCAGGCACCAGAAGTCCTCACCAAGTCGCAGGTTCTTTATTTTTAGCTATGTCTGCACCCTGTCAGTAGTTAAGCTGGGGGTAGACTCCTTCAGATGCCTCTGCACCTCAGTCCTCTTACAAAACTCTCCAGAGGATCTAAACCTAGTTCGTAATGTCAACCTATGGGCTGTAACTGTTTGGAACATTGTATTCCTTTTTTTGTCTCTTCTTGTTCTGAAGATCTGTACTGATTGCAAAGACACATAAAGATTCCCGTTGTCGTAGCTGTTGTGCTGTTTTCTATCTGAGCGCGTGCACACGACGCTGCTGTGCCATTCCTCTTCCCTTTATCTTTTCGACTTCCCCCCACCTTGGTCACGTGCACCGGGGAAACAGCCCCGTAAGCTCCATCTCCCCCAGTCTGATCACTGGGTTGCAAGGTAGCCGGTGACCTGCTGAGAACTTGGCATGATAGTGGGATCCCGAATATGAGTAGGCAGAGAGTTGACTTAAAAATGGGTGTGTGAATAAAATTAACCTTTAGAGCTGTCATTTTCTTTTGTTTTAACAAAGTAGAACCGTGAGAATGCAGGTTAGCTTCCTGGTCTCACGGGTTCTGGCTGGCTGGGGAGCTGCGATCAGAATGCTCCTTCATAAAGTTTCCCTTTGCTCTTTCGGAGGTACTTTCTCTGCTGCCTAAGGCAATCATTTGAGGCGGCATTAAAAATATATTATTTTTCCTAATTAGAAAAGTAACACGTTTTAAGAAAATTTGGAAAACGACAGAAGGAATCATCGGTATTCCAATATGGATCTTTCCAGAATGTTCTGGTGCGTCTGCATGCGTGTATACACACATTGTTATCTATAAAAAGGTAATTGAGCAAACTAGTTTATGCTGTCTTTCCAGTAAATGCCCTTTCACAGCATCCCTTTCAGTGACTCGTATTCCATCATGTGTTCATGCCAGAATTCACGTAACCAGGACCCTGTCGTCAGACAGGGGTTTCTGATTGTAGGTGATAATTAAGAGAGCATCCTCGTGCTCATGTCTTTGTGCACAGCCATGAGTATTTTCTCAGGGTATGCTCACTGAGGTGAGTTTGCTGGGTCAGAGAGTATGTACATTTTTAAGTCATATGTATTGCCAATCGCCATCCTTAAAGGTTGAACTTATCAGACAAGCAGTGCACGAGAATGCCTGCTTCTCTGCACCCCTGGAAGAGGCAGCACTTTCTTTCTTGTCTTTTTTTCCAGGACCTCCAGTGTTGATAGAAGCAGTGATAATGGGCATTCATCTCTGTTCCTGACTTTTAAGGGAACCATTAAGTAAGACGTTTGCTGAGATTACTGGTAGGTATCTTTTGTCAGGTTAAGGAAGTTACCTTTTATTCTTTGCTTGCTAAGAGTTTTTTAAAAAAAACCATCAAGTCTTGAACTTAATCAAATGATCTCTAATTGCATCCTTTGAGAAGGAAGTAGTGCTTGAGACTTGATATCCTGAACTAGAGAAAATAACTATTACCAGGTCTCATCCAAGAACATTAGATGGTTTAGAGTTGGAAGTGATAGCAGGGAAAGTTTTATGTGCAAATTTTCATGGCAGAATTAGATTTACCAGTGGAAATTTGGAAACAAGGTAAACATCTGAGACTGGGGGATGGTTGGGTGAATTATGGCTCATCCACAGGATGGAAATGCAACAGCCTGTAAGTGTTTGGGCCATTGAAATGGCAGTTAACGATTATCCACGAGGCAGTTCAGATTAAAGCCAGCAAACTCTGGTGTCATTGAGCCACCGCGATACAGCTGGGGATGGAGGTGCTTCCTGGACGGTGGCTCAGAGTAGACAGTGCAGTGGCTCTCCCACTAAGGCAGCCTGTGCTCTGTTGAATGGGGGCTGAATGGGGATGGGTGCCGTGCTGGGTGAATCAGTTCCCATGGGACTCCCTGCTGGCCGTCTCCTGAAGCAAAGTCTGCTTCCTTCCTGGAGCTCAGCTCTGGTCAGACCCATGGACCTGCAAAGTCGTGCTCCGTCCCATTTTCTTCCTTCCTTCCAGCACAGGCAGCACTCATCTGATTGCTCCACCCTGTGCCCTAGGGGCCTCAAGAGTCTTTTTTTTGAAGTTAAAAAGCCAGAGAGTTGACTCTTTCTTAATCAGTACATTCCTGCTGTAGCAATTCTAGTTTTTCCTCAGGCAATGCTGGCCCTTGGAGGGCAGCGCATCAGTTCCCCTGAGGGGCCAACAGCTCTCTGGCTGGAACAAGCTGATACCTCAACCCCTCAACCCGCTGTCTCCCCACTCCTGGAGAGTCCAGGGATCTGTATGAAAACAGAGAAAGCAACAAAACAAAAATACTACCCTAGTAATTTTGTCACTGAACTAGATTTGGCAACCACTGGTCAATCTAACTATTTTCATGATCTGTTAACTAGTTTCCCACCCCCCACCCGCCTCACCCCACCTCTCTCTGCTGCTCTAACTACACGTTGCTGCCAGTGATCCTTCTAAAACGAAATGCTGATCAGGCCATCCCTCCCGTCAGAACCCTCCATCATTCCCCATTTGCAGGAGGATAAAATCTGAAGTCCTCATCTTAGCCTGATCTGGCCCATGGTTAGTTTTCGAGCTTGTTTTTCCCCCACCTTTCTCGTTCACTGCTTTCTGCATTCTGTCATCGTTAGCACAGTAACAACTATTTGTTGAGTTGTTGCGGGCTGGGCACCGTACTAGCTCCTTTATATACAGTATCTCACTTATTCCTCCCAAGGACCCAGTGAAGCATATTATCCCTGTATTACAGCTGATGAAAGTGAGCTGAGGGTTGTGTCCTTGACCGGGGTCACCTAGCAGAGTCCTGATCCCTCTGGCCCCAAAGCTGAGCTCTTTCCTTTGCTACACTGTCTGACAACTTTGCATGCAACGTGCAATTCCCTGAAAGCTTCTCGTTCTCCCAGCTGCCTCCCGCTGTGCATTCATAACCCTCTGCCTAGAGCACGCTCCTTGCTGCAGTCAGCCTGCGCAACACCCACTCATCCTTTTAGTCTTATCACACACGTTAATGGGGTCAAATGCCATCTGTGCCACTTTCCAGTTGTATGATTTTGTGCAAGTTACTTAACATTTGGGACCTTTGATTTCCATATCTGTACAATGAGAAGAATAATTTCAACCTCATAAGATTTGTTGTGGACGTCTATTTTTGCTGCCTATAATTAACTATCTTCCTTTGGCAACAACATCTTGGTTTTGCTTGGGGAGCCATCCTTCTGCCACCTCTGTCCCTCTATGTCTGGTGCGGTTGATGTCCCTGGAGCACAGGACCCGAGCTAAGGCACTCAGCATTCTCCCTCCTCCCGGCCATGGTGGGGCAAGGAAAAGAAGAAGGTTTTTGTTTTGTATTCTTGGGGCAGCTGGCTTGCTCATTTCCACTGGATTGGCAGCTGGAGGGAAAAAGCCCAGGAGTTGCTGCTGGCAGCCCTCTTAGAACCATGAGGGGAGAGCATGTTGGAGAAGAGAGTCAACACGGAGCAAGCGGAGCTGAGAAACAGAAACCAGGTCCTTTTCATATCATGTGACACCTGGATCAGGCCGTCCCTGAAACTAAATTCATCTCTCTACAGCATTTTATTACATCAGCCAACATCCCAATTTTTGGTATTAGCCAGTTTGGTCAGGTTTTCTGTCATTCATGTTAAAAACCATTTACTTGGAACAGAGATGTTATGAAGATTACAGATTATAAAGGCAAAAGAGTGGATGTATCGTCAGTGAGAAGTAGCTGATATTTTTCCTGTACAGTGCTTCAGACCTCTCCCGAGCGCTCTCTATTATTTAGGCTTTGTCCTCCTCATGGTAGTAACAGATAATGTAGAGAGGTGACAAATGAGAGAGTGTGGCTCTAGGTTTATGAAGAGGGTTCTTTCCCCAGCCCTTGAGTCGTCTTTGGTCTTGTATGTCCTCATCACGGAAGGAGAGGTGATTATGAGAATGAAATGGTTTGTCACCAATTTTGCTTGCCATTCCAGACCCGTCTGCATGCACAGCTGAGTCTTGGGGAGAGCAGAGTGACTAAGCGAAACATTGAAAGACTTGTTTTAACCAAATTCAACATTTTTATTAGTCAAATTCCTCAGTCTTTTCTTTTATAGCTACTGGTCTTGTGTGATATTTGGAAAGGCCTTCCCTACATCTTTGTAATTATTTGAAAATTCATTTTTTTTCTTCTATTTTTATGGGTTTCATTTTTCATGCTTAAATATTTGATCCATCTGGAATTTATTTTTGTGTAATATGTACACTAAGGTTCCATCTTAACGTTTTTTTCCAGATGGTTCCCCAGTGGTCCAAACAGCATTTAGTAAATAATCCATCTTCCCTTTATTGCTCTGAAATGTCCCCTTTATCCCATACTAAATTCCTGTATGTTTTAGGGTGTATTTCTGGACCTTCAGATGCACAACAGAACCCTCTGCTCAAACCACATCTGCTGAGCAATATCAGAACTGCCCTGGTTGGGGGTGGGGGGAGAGGCTGAAGCCCTCCTCACTTGATTGCCCTCTCCTTGCCTGAGGTCACCCCCAAGTTGCTCTGTGGAGCCCTGGCGGTTCTGGGGAGCAGAGAAAACCACTGACCTGGCCCATTCTCTTTTTTTCACTGATGACAACTGCAGCTCAGAGTAATTGTGACATAAAATGATGTTCTGGGAAGAACTCTGCATGTCCCTTCCCTCCCCGTGTGCATGGAGTGTACCACTGATGCAGGAAGGAGTCACAGGAAGCTGGTCAGAGAGTGCAGAGCACGTGTCAGGGATGCTGCCGTGTCTCGGGTCCTCACGCAGGTGTTTGGGGGAAAGAAGTTCCAGGCAGAGGGAAGGGCAGGTACCAAGTTCCTGGGATACACATGTATAGAGAGAGACATGGGTGTAGGCACAATACAGGTAAGAGAGACAGAGGCGGGGCTAGATCAGAGATTAGAATGTGCTTCACCTGAGAGTAGGAACATTGTCACTGAGCATCTCATTTATATTAATTCAAATAAGTTCCTCTGTTACCATTTTCACAGCCCATCATCTACATGTTGTATTGTTTATATTTTCATGGTAGTCCTGAACTGAGTGGAATCATTGCAAGGGGTTTCCAATAAACGAGCGTTTCCTCCCCAGAGCCCTCTCGACTACAGCTGCTTCCACTTGGGTTTTGGTGCCAGCAGCTCAGGGTTTTGACCAATACAGTAACTTCTCAAGTTTCTGGAAGTAGTGGGGAGGCGGGGAGGTACGGGTGTTGTAGAGCCCGTGGAGAGGAGAACACGAGCTCTGCACCCAGAGCAGGCAGCTCGAGAGCCCTCATGCCGCCCTCCTTGGAAACTGTCTCAGAGACCCTCCCTGGAAGCCCCTCGGGGAGGACCCGTCCCACCGGGGCCAGAGAATGAACCACGGCTTGAGTTTGCCTCTTCTATGGTTTTGAGTGTCACAGAGGGACATAGTGACTATGATGTCACCTCGTAGGTTACACTTAAGTTGCTTGACAGGTCAGTAAAGAATAAAACATAAAGAGGATCTCACTCAGCAATAAAATTTGTGTAAAAGCTTGCCAAAAAACAACAATCCAACCTATAATGAAGTAAAAATAATGATTGAGCCACACACAGCTATTGGGTTTCCGGATTTTAAAAAGACGATTTGTAAGAAAGGAAATTGCATTTAGTTTCCTTGAACTGGCTCCCTTCCAAAACAAATGAAAGAACTAAAACAGATAAGAAAAACAATAACAAAAACCAATTGTGTAGCTCAACCCCGACGAATGATGGAGTCCAATAATCGTATTATGTATCACAGCCGTGGCTCGTCCGTGCAGTAGAGGGTGGGGACCTGGCCTTCTGCGGGCCCAGGGCTGAGTGTCTGCCCCTGGGGCCGCGGGGTGGGCCTGAGAGGAAAGGTGTCCTGCCTCCTTTCCGCAGGGCCGAGTCGTGGCTGCACCGGCTCCATTGACCTCCTAGTCTGTAAACTGCTCCAGCTTCTGACTTGGGGCCTATGACTTTGCCAGGCTGCTGCTGATGCCAGAAACCTGGACTGGTGCTTTGAGCCACAGCTGCGAACCTCCAAGTGTGGTCTGGGGACCCCGGGGTCCCCGAGGTCCTTTCACGGAGTCCACAAGGTGAGAACTGTTTTTATAAAAACACGAGGGCGTATTTGCCTTTTCCACTCTTGTTTCCTTGTGGGCATCCAAGGGGTTCTCAGAGATGACGTGATGTGCGGTGTTTAGTGCAGATCGAATGCAGGAGCAGAAATGAGAAGCCGGCTGTCTTCTTAGTAACCACACAGGAAAGAGATTTCAGAAGTATAAAGCAAGGCCACCCTCTTACCAAATATTTTTGTTTTGGAAAATGTAGTTATTTTTCATAAAATGTTTTTATGTTAATGGATTTATTGTTTTAAATTCAAATATTTTGATCTGACTTGTAAAACAGTAAATATCAAAAGATATATATAACCTTAAGCTTTTTAGAGTCCTTATAATTTTTAAAAATATATGTAAAGGGATCCTCAGACCGGAAAGTTTGAGAACTAGAGGCCTGCGGGACAGTGAAAGGAAGTAAACAGAGAGAAGAGCGTTAGTTGTTTACTGAGCGCTTCCTGTGCGTCACAGGCACTGTGCTGAGGGCCTGACGGGGACGACCCCACTTGATTCTCACAGCCACCCTAAGAGTAGGTGCTGGTGTTCCTTCTCATGTTGCAGACGAGGAAGCCAGCCTTCAAGAGGGCAAATCACTTTCTCAAGGTCGTCGAGTTCCAAAGTGGCAGAGGGTGGAAGTGAACCCAGGGAGTGTGGCTCCTGCTCTTACCCCGCAAAGCAGCTCATGTAGTAGCTCCTAGAAGGCTGCTCGTCGACCTGCCCTTGTGTGGCCCCCTCCCACCAGTGAAAAATTTGAAATGAGGAAAGAGGTGGACTGGGAGGCCCAGGGAGAGGGGGGCATGTGCTCCGGACACTTACAGGGTCTCCCCGTCTCTGAGTCAGGGTTGGAGTGGGACAGCTGCTGCCACATGGACAACCAGATCTCGAGTGGGAACCCACACTGCTGTCTCTCCCCTTTGAGTTAGTCTTGGAGCTGAAGGGCCATGATTATTAAAAAGCCATGAGAAACAGCTATAAAAGAAAAAAACCCCCCAAAACCATAAAAATCAGTGGAGGGAACTTGTTTCACAGGTGCCTTAAGATTCTCACCCATTTAGATAAACAGAAACTGGACATTGTAGATGATGTGTAAGGCTTTGATTTATGCCACAGAGACCAGCAAGAACTCAGTGGGGCCGCATTCGGGAAAGAAAGCCTGGCTGTGATGGAATGAATGCATATTTAGTATAAAAGTGTTTAGTGAGCTCCGTATGCATCATTTTAAAACGATCCCCTGTTTTACTGGCATTTTCTGTTTCCAGCCAACTTCCCATCAGGTCTGGCTGGATAAGAGGTACAAAGGGAGAGAGAGGGGTTGGGTTTTCATCTGTTTTTCTCCCTTGAGCTGAGCGGGCGTGTGGTTAACTGAAGTGACCGCTAGATGCCACTGTTGCTTCATGCAGACATCCCCAGACGCCTGGGTTCTAGGACCGGGCTGGGGTGCGCCCTGATGGGTGCAGGGTGTTGGTGTGAGGAAGGCAGCTGGACGGCTCCCGTTGTGGCCTCTCCACCCCCATTACTCCCATCTTATAAATTTTTTAAAGTATGTAGAACTGGCTCTTAGATAAGGAGCACCTGGGTACAAAGTTCCCAGCCAAAGATCATTATTTCTTGAAGGATGACTTTAAAAATAGCTTCCTTTTTTTTTTGTTTCTTTTTTTCTGAGTGCTTATTTTATATATTTATTTTTATTGAGATAAAATGGACATATATAACATTGTATTAGTTTCAGGTGTTCAAGATAATGGTTTGATATTTGTGTATATTGTGTAATGATGACCGCAGTAAGTCGAGTTCACATCCTGTTTCTCTGATTCTAGAAACGTCTAAGTCGGAAACAGCGAAGGTCTCCCTTGAGTTCCCTGGGCTGTTCTCCGTGCAGCTTGCTGGCCTCTGCGGCCGTTTGTTTTCTTCGTTTCTCCAGGCTTTGAACACCAGGCCCTTTGGCCAGTGGGGATCACCCCTCATTTCAAGGCAGGAATTCCCCACTGTGGGGAGTCGGCTTCGTCTGTCCTCTCCCAACCCTGGAGAGAGATGTTTGGAGGACCTCATTCCCCACCTCATCCCCCCCCTGCCTCCACCATCCCGTCGTGTCCCCTTTGTTGGGTGGTAGGCCAGGAGGAGTCTCCCCCGACTACCAGGTCCGCGTTTCCCTCCAGGAATGAGATGCAGCAGCAGCTCTTCTGCTTCTGTGAGAGTTCCCCTAAAAACAGCTTCCTTTGAACACACGTCTGAGGGCATAGGCACTCCCCAGAGTCCAGGGCAGGTCACTCTGTCACAACAAGATGCCCCACAGAGCGGCTGTCCTTGGCTGTGCACAGGCTGGACTTGCAGCCCGGAGCCAACAGCCTCCCTCTGTGGAGAAGAGGATGCACAGCAGGGGCCACCCTGGGAGGGAGCTGCACCCCAGCCTCTCCATGGAGGTGCCCTCTGTTGGCCCTGACGCCTGTTCCCGGGGCCTCAGGGCTGGAAGAGCTCCCGGAGGGCATCCATTTCACTCTCCCCCTTCGTGCAAGCGATTCTTTGATACCTGCCTGTGAGATGAGCATTCGACTGCCGGCATCGTCTCTGTGCTGAGACTCCTCTGCGGGGCCTCCCTTTTCGCTGTGGACAGCTCTGTTGGGAGGTGCATGTGTGTTAAACTGAAGCCACCTCCCTTCAACTTCCCTTCGTCATTTCTCATATGATTTCCAGACTCCTCAAGATCAGTTTGGGGTAACTCAGGACTTATTATGGAACGGCTGTAGGTCCAAGGCCCTGTGCTGAGCAAGCTGGGACATCTTCTGGAGACAACCGGGGTTGTCAATGTCCTTCTTACTATGTCTTTCCTGGAATGAAGCATAACGTTCCAGGCGAGGTCTAACTCATGCCAAGTACAGGGACAAGTACTGCACTTGATCTGGAAGCTTCCATCTAATAACACTGTATTAACTTTTCATATATTATAACAATGCTGGTTGTAAATTTGAGCTTGAGTTGGATTTCAATTCCCAGGGCTCTTTCTCAGGATCTGTGTCAAGTCAATTTTTCCATCCCCTGCACTTTTTAAACAGAAATTTTCACTACAAACCCAGGTCTTATCTTTATTCATCCATTCATGCACTTAGCGGGTACTGAGCACCTCTTGGTCCTGCGTGTCACTTAACTAGGAGATATGGCGGTTTTTCTACCTTTTCTTTCATTTGGTGTCACTGAACCTCGGGGCTGCATCCTTCCCGGACATGAAGCGTGTGGCCGCTCTGACTTCATCCTGATTGCTAAAACCCCACTGCCGGCGCCTGTTTGTTCTTCAGGAACTTTAGAAGCATCTAATCTTTACTGAATCTGATTCCACAAGGAACGTGAATGAAACTTAGCCTGGGTTTGGGAGTTATCGCTGGGTTGTAAAAATGGTGCTTTAAAAAAATTTCAAGTAGTTACTTAACTCCACATTTCTAGTAAAATTTGGTACCTATAGACACAAGATTATGTTCAAGAAGTTTGCAGGACAATTGTGTAAACAAGGGAAATCAGAAATAGACACTCTGGCAGCGTGTGCTGTGTTACATGTGTGAAGCGCTGCTGCTGTTTAGTTTCTGGAGCTCTGTTACCGTGTGGAGGAAATAGGACCTTGAAGGCCCTTTTTAGTGTAACGACTGTGAGCTTCTGATCTCCAGGGTGACCAGGGTCAAAGACCAGGCAGCCTCAGGTTTATGGGGAGGGAAGTGTCTAGGAAGCCATCAGCTGTGAAGCAGAGACACAGCAGCCATCTCTTTGCTTACAAAGACCTTGGCCTGAGTTCCAATTCTAGTTTCGTTCGCGCCCCACTGTGGTGACCCATGAACGCCACACCGGCCGGATCAACACTCCCCTGTGTCACTGGAAGAAATGATCAAATTACGTGGTTGCAAGTACTCAGTAAGTGTTGGGCTATACTCTTGAAATTAACTAATTAATACGTTGTCTGAATAAATACTATATAGGTTATTAAATATTAGCTATTTTGTGTTTTGCGGGTTTTGTTATGATGGAGTTTGGAGCTATGAACCACTCTTTCCCTTTAGATTTGGTCCTTACCTACGCATTTTGGTAAATAAGATTAATAATCAGAGAAGGTTGCAATTATTATATTTCAGATGTTAGTCATAGTGGTATTTGTTATTTCTACATACATATGCCCTATTCATATAACACCTAAGCTTTCAGTTTAATTAAACTGTTATATATCATAAATGGGAAAACAGATGGAAATTAAATGGAGACAAGACTCTGAACCACAAGAACTGGATGTGATAAATTAATGGGCAATTGTGCACAGTGATGAAAAAAATATTTACATTGCATGCTGTATTTTGTTACGCAAGTGGATTATGCATTTCCTGGAGAAGTCCCTCAGAGGAATCTAGGTTTGGGGAGAAACCTTGACTCACAGATTTTAGTTCATTGATAGATTGTTTTCACTGACCTTCGGGACACGACACTCTTGGTTTCCCTCCTGCCTCACTGATTGCTGCTTTTCGATCTTTGCTGGTTCTTCCTTTTCTTTCACTCATTCAATGTTGGGGTGCCCTGGGGCTCAGCCCTGGTCCTCTTTATCTGTATCTACTCCCTTGGTGACCTGTTTCAGGCTCATGTCTTTAAATATCATCTGTGTGCCAACACCTCCCAAATTTATACCTCCAGTCCAGAAGTCCCTCCAAGTTGCACACTTACAGATCCAGCTGCCACGCCACATCTCCACTGGATGTCTAAGAACACCCAAGCATGAACTCCTGATCATTCCTTCCAAACCTGCGCCCCTCAGCTTTCTCATGCCAGCTGATGATAACTGAGAAGCGGTTTATAAGGTCAGAGAGGTAACAAGGGGCCAGACCATGGAAGGACCCGTAGGGACTGCGAGTTTCCTCTGAGTAAGATGAGAAGCCATGGGAGGGTTTTGAGCAAGGATGAGATGATCAGACAAATTTTAACAGGCTCATCCTACTGACAGATAGTAGGGGCAAAGGGACGTAACGAGGAGGGTCAGTAAGGAGGCTGTTGCTATACCCCAGGTGTGAGATCATGGGGTCTTGGATCAGGGCAGTAGTGGAGATAGCGACAAGTGGTTCTGGATGTATTTTGAAGGTAGAGTTAATAGAACTTCTTGGCAGGATGCAGGATGTGAAAAAAGAGAAGTCAAGAGTGGCACCACGACTTTCAGTCTGAGCAACTGGAAGGACAGAGTTACCTTCAGCTGAGATGGGGAAGACTGCACGTTGAGTTTGGGATATCTATCAGGTACTGAAGTGAAATATTTGAATGCAGAATTGAATATTCAAGTCTGGAGTTCAGGAGGGAGGTCTGGACTGGATTTTTAAATTTGGGAATCAGCATAGAGATAGTATTTAACCCTAAAGGCTGTAAGAGATCACTAAAGTCTAAAATATTTAAAGGGGAGCTTCCTTTAGACCTAGAGCAGTCGTTGTCAACCAGAGGTGCTTCCCCACGCCACCAAGGGGACATTTGGCGATGTCTGGAAACATCTTTTTTGATTGCCTCAACTTGAGGGAAGTGTTGCTACTGGTGTCCAGTGGGTGGAGGCCAGAGATGCTGTTATGCATCCTGCAAGGCACAGGACAGTCCCTGCAACAGAGAATTATCTGGCCCCAAATGTCAGTGGTGCCAAAGGTGAGAAACCGTGATGCAGATGGAGAAGAGAAGGCCAATGGCTGAGCTTGGGACGCCTCTCAACATTAAGAGGTGAGATAGAAGAGGAGGAACCAGTGAAGGAGCCTGAGAAGCAGCAATCAGGCAATTAGGATGAAACCGAATGTTGCGGATCCTGGAAGCCAAGTGAAGAAAGTTTATCAAGAAAGAGGTGGGCCAGAAGCTTCTGTTAGTCAGATGAAATAAGAACTGAAAATTAATCGTTGTGTTTAGCAACATGCATGTCTTTGGTGATCTCGACAAAAGTAGTTTCAATGTCTGTGACGGGTGGGTTTCAGACAGAATGGAAGGAAAGGTATTGGAGACAACTAGTCTGAAAAGTCTTTGGAGAGATTTTACAGCAAAGGGAGCCAAGAAATGGGCAGTGGCTGAGCAGAGGTAGGTATCAGAGAATTGGGCATGAGTGTTTGGGTGTTGACTGTAAGACCACAACCAGGAAATGAGGCAAGGCCCCCAGAACTGAGGACAGACAGACCCAGGTTGAAATGATTCAGGATGCAGGTCAAGAATGAGGCAAAGGGCTAGGGATCAATTATTTTTGGGTGTTGGCTTCATGGGTCAGAGGTAGCCCTGATGGCTTGGGCCAAGTTGGACTAGAGAGTTCTAAGACATTATTCTTTAAGTGCTATCCTTTCCAATAAAGGACTGGAGTTGGCTACATGAATTCTTCTCTGTACCTTCAAACTAGAAGTCCTGTTGTCTCCAAAATCTAGGGGCAGACTGACTTTTGTTGCTTTGAGCAAGCAGATAGATTTCAGGGCAATGGATGTTTCGAATATTGCAGCAGCCACTTATCTGACTCCAGCTCCTACTCCTCCACTCCCTTCTCTACTCGCAGAGTAAATGCTAATCCAACTGTGTCATTCTCCTGTCTGAAAACTGCACACAGCTTCCTATCATACTCCAGATAAAAATTTAGGCTCCCTTGTGTGGCATACCGTGTTACCCTGGACCCAGTTCCTACCTACGTTTTCCAGCCTCGTGTCCTGCTTTTCTCTGCCTCGCAGTGTGCACTGGACTTCGTGACCTCCGCCGCTCTCAATGCGCACTGTGCAGTCCCACACCCCCACACCTGTGCTCGTGCTGTTCATCTCTCTGAAACCCCTCTCTACTTTTCTTTCTTGACCAACTCCTCTCATTGTTTAAGACTCATATCCTTTAGGAAGCTGTGTCAATTAGAATTACATTTGACAAGTGACTAAAAATCATGGTGGCCTAGCTGCTGTTCTGCAGGGGGAGCATGAGGAAGACAGGGCTATTTAGAGGTCCATGCGAGGAATAGCAGACGCTTCTGCAATCTTTTCTTGGAACAACTATCGCCTGACTGGGACTGGCAAATCCCAGCCTGGTCTTTCTTCGATTCTGAGACTATGATATTGTTGCTGTCTGTTCTCCGTCTTCAGATTGTCATACATTTTGTTTTGTTTCAGAATTTGTCCTGAACCTTGTGTTAGATGAATTCTTAAGTTCATTCACTCATTTGTTGACTGATTCACATGCTAGTTCCCTGTAATTTACTATATAAAAAGCCTGTTTCTTCTAGCATAATCATCAGAGGCGTGGAGGTGTGGAACAGCAGACCACGTACCCCTCTGTAACCTCTCGTATTCTTGAGATGACTTACCCAGAGCCTTAATTCTTCTCTGATAATTCATGCAATTATGTGTTAAAAAAAGAATTATTGAGCACTTGTCACTTGCCAGACACAGTGCTTGGTGCTCAGGATGCTGAGTGAAAGACGTTCCTTGTCTTGAAGGAGCTACAGGCTAGTGTCAGGGTAGGCAAGGAGAGTGGCGGCGTGGAGTGTGGTAAGTGCTTAGATTGAGGTGCCCCAAACTGTTACAGGAGTCCAGATGAGGGGCATGTGATCGAGATGAGAGTATCAGGGAAGAATCTCGAGAAAGTGATGCTTGCACTGAGTAAGGAGAGACCTAGGAGTGAGCAGGAAGCTAAAGGGGGGTGTAAGCCAGGGGCGGCTTGATGGGAATAGAACTCTGCACAATTTCCATCAATGCTAAACCACACCTCCCAAATGAACATCAATCAAAGTAAAACAATGTGTTTGGTGGGCAAACACTAGGTATTACAACTCCCCTAATCTCCATCCCCCCTACCCAAGGTTACCCCAAATAAATATGTAACACAAATTCCCCAATTTCAACTAGGTTCCTACCTCAACCCCCTCCTATAGAGACTTCTGGAGCTGTTACCGCCCGACATCCCATGCCCCGCCCCACCTCGTCCTCATCCCTGATACCTACCCGTCAGCATCATCCTTGGGCTCATCCAGAGGGAAGAAGGAGGGATGGGTGGAGCTGAAGGACAAGGCCTGGCTCAGGAGTGGGATGGGGCTTTGGGATGAGTAAAGACCAGGAATGGGGTGGGGACCACTAACGCACATGTTAGTGGTGCCATGTGGCATGCCCTCTGCTTAGACTTCTGAAGAACTCTTTCTCTGTCTGGTGGTGGTGCAGGGGAGCAGTGGACAGGGTCTTACTCACTAGTCAGGGAGTTATGGGACTGATCCATGTGAACCTGATTAAGGGGGTCTTGCTAAGGGCTATGGTGAAGAAGGGACAGATTTGAGAAATATTATATATATTTTTACTGCATTCTTCTGATTGTAAAAGAAATACATACTCATTATACAAAATTTGGAAAATATAGGAAAGTTATAAAAAAGAAAAAGTTTGCCATAAATTTCAACATGTACTGATAAAGCCTATTCGTATTGTAGAATATTTTCCCAGTATATTTTCTATGCATGTGCAGAGGAATTGTATATGTCCTCTGTCTAGTCTATATAATTGGGATCCAACTTTATGTACAATTTTTCCTGGTACTTTTTTTTATTGTGGTAAAATATACATAAAATAAACTTCACCACTCGAGCCACTTCGAAGTGTATTTACTTTCTTGAGATTCCTAATACTTCCTGAGCTCTCTCTACCTAAAGACATTGGTTCTCCTTTAATTCGAGAGAATTCTCTTCTAGCACATCTTGATTCTTTCTTTGGTCCCATTTGTTGTGGGTAAGGGTGTGTGTTTGAACCAACATACATACCCTGACTCTACATTTGGAGGAGAGTGCAGCAGTATGGGTTCTGGTGGTTTCTCTATTCTTACCGCCTTGGGCTGCTTCAGAATTTAGCTGTTTGCTTTGATAAAGGTGAAGACCTTTATTCTGGAGACAGGTCAGCAAAATGCTCTGCAGGTAAACCAAGGACATGGTATGCAAAGCGCTTTCGGCAGCCTGAGCGAAGAAGCAGAGCCCCACGTGGTGTGGGTGCACGCCCAAGTGCAGGACTGTCCTGGCTTCCCCAGGCGCCTGTGGGGAGAGAGACCATCTCGCAGGGAGAACTGTTCCTCTGTTTGATGTGCACGCATCTTGGCATCTGGAATGCAAGGGACTGTTCTCTGTCTTACAGCGAAGAATCTGGAAAGTGGGTGGGAACATCAGACGTGATTCAATCTTTCCCGATGGCACCGAAGAGAACTTGTTGGCACTCAGTTATCAGGCAGCATCCTAATAGGGCCGATGATGAAGGCTGGACGTCTGTGAGGGTGTGAGGATGAGGCCGGGGCTGGGAACCTTAGGTGGCTATTTCACTGCCCAGCTCCGCGCTGGGCACATGTTTGTTGCTTAACTCTAAGCTGGATATTTCCTTACTGACACTCTGATTGAACTTGATTTTAAATTAACATTTGTTTTGGTTTTCTAATTTTTTTAGTTTTAATAGATTAACAAAATCAGCTGAATGCTATTTGTGTACGCTGACTAACCACTTCAATGATAATAAAAACACAAACATTAAATACTTGTGTGCTCCAGAGATAATCGATTATTGTAACAATAGTTATACTAAAGAGATAGTTCAAGACCAACAAAATTTTGGGAAGTTTTGTTTTTGTGTGTGTGTGTGAGGAAGATTGGCCCTGAGCTAACATTGTTGCCAGTCTTCCTCTTTTTGCTTGAGGAAGATTGTTGCTGAGCTAACATCTGTGCCCGTCTTCCTCTATTTGGCATGTAGGACACCGCCACAGAGTAGCTTGATGAGTGGTGTAGGTCCACGGCCAAGATCCAAAACCACGAACCCTGGGCCAGCAAGGCAGAGCGTGTGAACCCAACCACTATGCCTCCAGGCCAGCCCGTATGTATATTTTTTAATTATAAAGTAAATTTGATACTCATGAGGGCATATGTTGTGAGGAGAGGGCTAAAGTCCCAGGTTTAGACATTTTGGAATTATAAATGTGATTGATAACTTAAATGAGTCCTTCCTTCTCTAAAATTCTGGAAAGCCTCTGTTATTCTTCTTGTTTGGGTCAGTGGCATCACCACCCATCTAGGTCCCTCGCTAGGAAGTGTGGAGCCCTCTCTGAGTTGTGTCCCCTCCTCGCCTCCCATGAGTCTAAGCAGGAGTAGAGGAAAGAACCGGGTTTGGAGCCCGGAAGCCTGGGGAGATCTGCCTTCCTGCGGAGACAGAGAGCTCTGCAGCCTCGGTCCTGTCACATTCGTCTCCATGTCTGTTTCCTCATTGGTTATGGAAACGGGGTCAAAACCACTTGCCATTGAGGGAAGAGAGAACGAGTGTAATGCGCGGAGCTCAGCACAGCCACAGAACAGGTCCTCCGTCCACGTTAGCCGTTATCAAATAGGGGCCAAAGCTTCGTAATGGCTGCAGACGAACTCTTCCCGGGTGCCGGGCACCTTTCTACAAGCACTTCGCTTATATCGACTAACTTCATTTTCATGTCAGTCTTTTAAGATGGAAACTATTATTACCCACATGTCTCTTTTCAGATGAAGAAACCAAAGCAGAGAGAGGTTAAGCCACTTGCCCAAGACCCCACATTCAGTAAATGGCCGAACCAGGATTTGAACCTTGGTCGGTCAACCTTCAAAGTCTGTGCTCAGCTACGAAGTTCCTTTGATTCAGGCTTCAGAGATGTCTTTTATTTCAATGGACCCCTCTCCATTCAAAGCTCTTGTTTAGGTTATTGTCATAGCTTCAGACTGGCCTTGTTTCCAGCCTTTCCCTTCCTCCGATCTATTCTCCTCTCTGCCCCAGAGTTGTCTTTCTAAAACACACATCTGTTCACTTTTCACCCCAACTTAAAAATCGACAGCTTCCATCTGCTTACAGGACACAGTGGACAATCCGGAGTGTGGCATTCAAGGCCCAACTGATGTGGCCCTGCCTACATTTACAGCCTGTCTTATTTTCTTCCTGACCTCTTTTCTATATTGGCCACTCCATCACATGAGACCATTTTCTGCCCTGTGTGTGCTGTGGGTGCTTTGACTCAGTCTGCTCCTTGGACTTGGGATTCTCCTCCCTCCTTTGTCTGAGCATCCTTTAGTGATTGAATCCTTTGTCTGATTGAAATTTCAGCCTCTCTCTAAAGCCTCTCCCAGTCCTCCTGGGCCCACCGTGGTCCCTTCCTCAGCGTGGCCAGACTTTCGGGAGCTCTCCAGGCACCGCACATGTACCTGAGGCAGGGAGAGCCAGCCTCATTCATCTTTGCGCCCCAGCACGCAGTAGAAGCTCGGTAAACCCTCATTAGGTTAAAATCTAAATTTAAAAAGGTAAAAGAAAAAGCTTTATTGTTTTTGCGACTTTTATAAGTAACTAGGCTCATTGGGATGGAATCGGACAGTAAAATCAAGCGCAAAGCGCCCCTCAGCCCCGCACTGAGACCACGACTACGGAGATTGAGGATGTTTCTCTCCAGACCTTTTGCTCCGTGTATATGAAGGGAGAAGTAGAGCTTTTGCTGAATGGAAGTGGGATCACTCTCTGACTTCCTCTTTGTGAGATGCTCTTTGACTCGCTGTGCCTTGGGCATCTTTCTGTGTGAATAAAGATGGAGCTGGACCATCGCTTCTTTAACTCATCACCCTAGGTTGGAATTTTAGGTTATTTCCAATTTTTCCCACTACCATAAATAACACTGGGCTAAATATCCATGTGTATCCATCTTTGTGCCCTTTTCAGTTTTATTTACCCAATCACGCTTTTAAAAAAAATTTTAGGTTATTTTCAATATTTTCCGACTACCATAAATAATACTTGGATAAACATCCTTGTACACACATTTTTGTCCCCTTTTCCATTATCCTCTTGGGATAACTTCCTCAAAGTAACTTCATTGGTTACGCATTGGTCAAAGGGCGTGTACTTTGTAAAGATTTTGGATACATGTTGCCAGATTCCCCTGCAGAAAGGTTGTGCCAACTTGCACAAACGTTAGCAGTATGTGAGGGCTCTCCCTTCACCCCCTCTTGCCCACACTGGGGTTTATGAATATTTTAAAACTTGATTAGGTGTATTTTGTGGGCTGATGTGAGTCCTTAACCACAAAGAGCACAGTTTCTCTAGGGAAATGAGTCCGACCTCATTGGCCAACTTAGAAATAGCCTTCCTCCATAAGCGAGGGATTTCAATAGCCTGGGAGCTTTCTTTAAGGCCATTCATTAGAAAATGTACCAAGGGGTGAGGTGGGTCCCTCCAGGTTGTCTTAATTGCTGTGTACCAAAGGACCCTGGAGAAAAATAGCTTCTCCTTTAAGAAAGCCCTGTGCCATGCAGCCTCACGACAACATTATCATGTTGTTCTAGGGGCTGTTTATCACGCGTTAATGGGATAAACAGGTCAGTGATATTTAGAACTATACCCAAGACCCTTTGAAAGCGTGCAGGCCAGGAGATTAATTGGTGAGGTCCCTCCAAATATGGCTTTTAGTCCAGCAAATTATATTTAGACACCCGGCACTAGAAATATGTCGACAAATTGGAGAGAGAAAAGCAATAAAAATGATGAAGGAAACGGAGGCACTGATTTATGGGGAGAGATTAAAGAAACCAAAAACACAGAGCCGGGCCGCAGAAATGACTTCAGGGAACATGATAACAGGCAGCAGGTATTTGAAAGGTGTAAGCTGCCTCAGCGAGGACTCGTTTAGCCTGGTACCAAACACAGAAGCAAAGGCAGTGAGTGGAATGAAAGAGAAGATGCGGGCTCGCTGGTTTATTCTGGGGTGTCTCTAGGGAGAGGCTGGAGGCCAGAGGCTGTTTCCTCTGATGGGAAACGGCACCAGACGGCTCTCAGCCCCCCAGGAGAGGATGCTAGACCGGAAAGCAGGAGAAGAGACTCTCAGGTTAGATCCTACCAAACCTTGGAGGCTGTCCACGCCGTCACCTCATGGTGACTGTGCAAATATACTATCTGGGGTCCTGAAGGGAAAGTAAGACGGCTCATCTCGCTCTCATTTCCTGCCTTTAACGCCTCTTTAAGTTAGCAGGTTTAGGCATGTCTGAACATGTGTCTCTCCCATCAAGTCCTCCCACGGGCTGTCTTAGTGGTAGAGGTGGGATGCTGTTGTTCAGGAGGACAATGGAGATGTCCCCGGTGCCCTTCAGTGCCTGCTTGGAATCGTGACGGAGGGTGGGAGGGGAAAGAGCCCACCCACCCCACACCAGAGAGGATGTCTCTCAGCAGGTAGCCTCACTGTTTTTGTCCCAAAGCTCACCCCGCTCACACAAGCGTAGGGGCTTGGTCTCTTCAAGAATTCACACAGACAGGGGAGGTGGAGAAAGCATGTGAGGGCTTATCTGGGGGACACCGGCCCTGGTTTTGGTCTCCTTGTTCAGCTGTCAATAAGAGAAAGTTAATTTGCTTGGATTTGCTCCAGCCAATACTCAATTATCACAAAGTGGGGAACAGAACAATGAGGATCATTGAAACACACAATCTCACACCCACACACTCACACATCCACACACATCCCATTGTTTAAAGCTTGTTGCCCCTCCATGACAAGCCGACAAGTATCTACAAAGCAGTTGTGATGCGCTCCAGGAATGCCAGAGCAGGTTTTTTGTGTGACGTCCAGAATCGGTGCCAAGGCAACCAGAGGCGGCAACGGAAAGTGGGCGGGACGAAGGTGGACGGTGCTGTCGTGTCTCATGAGGGGTGTCCGGGAGAGCGAGCCAGTCTTTGTCCTCTGGCGTAGACAAGGCTTCTCTGCTTCCTGACTGTGTGGCCCTGGTCAGATGATTTAACCTCTCTAAGTGTCGATTGCTCCATCAGTGAAAGCAGAGAGAAGAGTGGTACCTAGCTGATAGGATATTGGGAAGGGTTAAATAAATAAATGCACAACCTGCTTACCCAGCCTTGTACAAAGTAAGCACTCAACAAACATTAGCTGTCACAGGTCCTCCCCCTGCGCACACACAGCAGCTCCTGTCTCAGAGTCCCCTGGGCTCCCTGGCCCCTCCGTGAGACAAGGAAAGGGAGCTTTACCTCTAAAGGTATTTCTTAAGCTGCTGCCCAGGAATTTCCAGGAGATCTATGACTTCAGTGGGAAGTTTTAAATTTTTATTTTTTTATGTCAATACTTTAATATTGAATATATTTATTGTTTCAATATTTTGAAGAACCCAATCTAATCTGATTTTGGATCGTATCTAGGATTGCCTTATAACCAAGCACCACCATTTAATCTTAGTGCCCACATTTGCTTCTAGGTCCTCTAGTCATCGCACAAAGTGACAGCTTTAAATGTTCTCTAAACTGTGGCGGGAGTCTGCCCCCTCCCTGTTTTTTCTGTATGTTTCTCCAGTTTGAGAAAGATTGAGCTATAGTGAGCACCATGGTAGGTAGGCGTGCGATGATGGAGGGCATGTGTGGGGCAGTCACAAGACCACCTGAAAAAAGGAGAAAGTTCTAGAAATAGGAGGCAGTATCAGGTAGCAATGAAGCGTGAGGTGTGAGCCAGGCCCATTTGGGTTCAAAGGCCAGCTGGCTGTGAGCTTGGAGCCTAGAGGCCATCAAAGATATGTGAGAATTAGAGACTCATTTGTGTGAAATCCCTTGTCCTGTCCACCTGTAGACACAGATCCATCTCGAACACCAACATCCCTTTGTCATATAGGACCACGTAGCTGCCAAAGGAGTGGATTTGCAGTCCCCTGGGGAGGCTTCTGGCCAGTGCACTACATGGGGCTGGAGAAGAGCTCCCCGGGTTACATAGCCATGGCCGTGAAGATGTCACCCCCACTCTGCCACCACGAAAGAAAGAGATCGTGAAGAGGACAACTTCTGTATAATGAAGAAGGAATCTACAGGGGCCAGCCTCTCACCTGGGGCTGGCAGTGGCAGAGGAGGGTTTTCAAGGAAGGAGACAGGTCAATGTCACATCTGAGACTGGCACAGGGAGGGGTGACATCAATTGCATAAAATATCTAACATTGGGACCTGCAGATTTGGGGGACCTAGTTGTGATGCTCTTGCGTGACTGGCCATCCTGGTGTACCATAACGTGAGACTTGATTCCACGAGCTCAGTCACTCCTCCTACAACACACCAGCTCAGCTTCTGGCTGAGCTTCTGGACCTGCTGTCCTGCAGGGTCCCAACAGCTCCTCCTCCCCTCTTAGAGCACACAGAAGCGGACATAGTCCTGGTTGACTAAAATGTGGCCAGGAGGGCGGTGGCAGGTTTTGGAGGGAGCCCAGTGGATTAGCCCAGCTGAGTCTCAGTTTTCTCATCAGACAAATAAGGATAATTGTAAGGACGTAAGGACATCACCTAGTCCTGGCCCTGGCATCCAACAAAGAGTAGCTATTGTCATAATTTGAATTTGGCCATAGAGAGAAGAGCGTGGGGAAGCCCGGCTTTCAGCCCACAGAGCATAGAAGAAAACAGTTGCTTGCCATGGAGTTCTGTTTATCTCAACTGGCTGCCCTGAGGATTTCTAGAAAGTAGATAACTGTCTCTTACATCAGCCACATGTATGCAACTGAGCATTTTGCTTGCAGGACATGAAAGTGATGGGGAGAAAAGGCCACACTCAGTGTCCTGGGACTGGCTGTGCCAATTCTCTCCAGCTTAGGTCTGGGCTTTCGACATGGACATATCTGGCTGACCAAAGGATCCCTTTTCATTTTCATCTGGAGCTGATAAAGGGGAACTTAAACTCTGTGGATGGTAGAGTTTAAATATGTGTGTAGAGACCAATGTCTGTGTGTAAGGGGCGGAGCCCGTCACCTGGGAAGAGTCTGGAGTTCGGGTTCTAGCTCATCCTGACTGTGACGCAGGCCTGGCCTCTTCACTGTTTGGGGCCTCAGTTTCTTCACTGATAAATTCCTGGGAGACTGGATTAAATGCCATCTAAGGAAATGCAGCTGTCAGTGTTTTCACTTGACCTATGAATGCATTACTGGGGTGCCCAGGGGGGTTCTGATTTTCTTGAAGGTCTTGGAGCCGACCACCATATTCTTATAAAGTTCGATTCCCCCGGGGCTTCCCCTGTGTTGGCATTTCCATGATACGGTAGAGATAAAGGAGGCGAACATCGTGTGTACAGCGGGGAGGAAACTCTTTGTGCCTTTGGCTAAATTATGGTGACAGTTCATGACGAGTGTGATGGAATTCAAGCCCACTTAGGTATGTTCAGAGCAGGGACTCCAGTGACCTGGAGAAGCAATAAGAAGATGGAGAACACACGACTGAAGAATTCCCCTTCACAGAGCGCCTTCCCAAACCAAGGCTCCAGGGCCTGGAGGCAATCTTGCCCCTTGAGAGAAAGGAGAACGCTTTCTCAGTGGAGTCCTCCAGTACTGCAGACTCTGGGTATTGCTGGGACTGTTGCCAGGAGGGCCCACAGAGGGGGCCAGTGCTCTCCTCCTCTTCCATGCCACGAAGTCAGACGCAGGTGGGGTGAATGGTTTATGATGAAGCCGTGAGCTCCCAGAGGGACATTGAAGTGTGCTCCTCTAAGTAAAGCATGAATGGAACTTTATTTGGACACAACTGGCTCTAAAGCCTGAGGCGGAAAAGCAGGAGCTGGACTTTCTGTAACCAGAGTTCTTCCAACTTTTAAATGTTTTCGTGCAGTTTGAGGGGTTGGAAATGCATGAGGTTAACGCACTCCGTGGTCTTACCCACGGCTCTGCAGAAGCAGGCGGGCACATTGCCAAGAGTGGCCAAGAGTAGAGGGATGGGGAGGTGAGCGAGTATGTGGGAACTCTTTGTACTTTCTGATCAATTTTTCTATAAACCTAAACCTGCCCTAAAAAGAATAAAAATTCTATTAATTAAAGAGAAAGAAAATACTACAATTGGTGTGAGTGGTTCACTTTGAAACCTACCGATACAGATGATTATTTGTATTTGCCCCTTTTTCATTGTTACTGGGCTAAAAATCGTTTAATAATAATAATAAAAAAATATTATATGTTTAAAAGAAAAGTGGAGAGGGATGGGTCATTGCTGGCCTGGCTTCCACTGGGGTCACCAAGGACAGAGACGAGCCTGGACATGACGCATGATAGATGCTCAGTAAGGATGAAATGAATGGATAGTGAATGAATGAGGTGAGCAGTCTTTGTTAGGACACCTGGGTCTTGCTAATGTTATGCCCTGGGATGACAGTCAGGTGCAGGCTGCCTCTGGGGACCAGCCTTGTCCCTACCCCAGGCCCAGAAGCTGCCATCACCCACTCCATTCCTGGACTCCTTACAACACAGACCATCAGCCTGCCTCTTCCCATTGTCCCCGAAAGCAAATGATTGGGCTTTTTTTTTTTTTTTCTTAAATATTTTGCTGTCAATCGTAGGGGAGTAGAAGCAAGTGAGACTGTCTTTCTCTAAGCTTCTGGAGTATCGCACATTCTTCGTGCCCTGGGCCTTGGCATCTAGATCTCACCTTGCTCCTGCAGTGGCAGCAGGATGACCCTTCCATCTCCAGCAACTGACTTTTATTTACTGTCCCATCACCTTTCTTACTGTCTACTGCTACTTGTCCTCTGGATGCAAATTCCTTGAGATAAGGATGCTGCCTCTTTTTTTTTTTTTTTTTTTTTTGCTGAGGAAGATTCACCCTGAGCTAACATCTGCGCCAGTCTTCCTCTGTTTTTCAGAATGTGGGCTGCCAGCACAGTGTGGCTGCTAATGGAGCGGTGTAGGTACATGCCAGGAACCAAACCCAGGCTGTGAAGTGGAGTGTGCTGACTTAACCACTAGGCAACCTGGCCGGCCCAGGATGCTGTCTCTTTTATTCAGCACTCTCTCTCCAGGGCTTCAAAGAGGACCTCTGCTATAGTGGGTGCTCTGGTTGGAGAATGAATGAATGGAAACCCAAGAGTCAAAGGCAGTTTGGAGAAGAAATTTGAACCTGAGTTGGGAATGTTAGCAGAACTCAGCTATGTTTGGCAGGCAGTTGGAAATATGGATCTCCAACTTATTCATTCAGAACTGATTCACTAAGCACCTACTATGTGCCAGCTACCATGTGAGTGGTTTAAATACAGGTTTGGTTTTTGGCCTCAGACATCCAAGCCCAGGAATAGAACCTCTATACCAAGTTGTCAACTTACTCCTGCTGCTAATTTGCTGTGTGAGTTGAACCAAGTCACTTAACCTCTCTGTGTACTGAGTCAGTTAGCTGATAGCCCATCACCTCCCGGGGCAGTCCTAAGGATTAATTGGCATTTATAAGTGCTTTGAGATCCAGAGATGAAAGGACTGTTGCTTCTGCCAAATCGCGTGATTGCAGCAGGGCGTGAGGATGAATGACTTAGAGCTTGTGAAGGACTTTGAAGATGAGAAGAGACTTGAGTCTTGTTATGATTTCTTTTGGCTCCTGGGCAGTACTGACCTGGAGGTCTCTGTGCCCCGAGCCTTTCCGGCACCACCAGGGTTCTCTTGTCTTTCCCAAGAAGTTACATTGGCTCTCACAATTTTTACTTTGCATGGTTTCTAAAAGAAAAATCAAGGACAGTATCCTGAGTTGTAGAAACACAACTTCAGTGAGTCCTGAGCTGAGGGAGGACGAGGAAGGCGCGGAATAGACCGTTCCCGACATTCTCCTGCCTGGATTTACATCCAGTTGCTCACTGATTGTTCCCCCAGAGAATTCTTCTGAAGGGCAGGGCGGCTCCCTCAACAAGATGAAGCCAAGCAGGAACCACCCCGAAGGGTGGCTTGGGGCACCAATTTGTTTGACGTTAGATTTAGAAAAACGTTCAGAGATAAAGTCTCTGAGGACGTATTAAGACTGCTTCACGTGAAAGACAAAATGTGTTCCCATATCCTGTGCCTTTCTGGACTTTTCCTCCCTCTTGAGGATCCATAAGACCCATTCCTGGAGGTGAGAAGATTCCGCCTGGTACAGCAGGGCCCCCCACAGCCTCCTTGCGGCTTCCCAGGACTCTGGAGGAGGCCGCCACTGGGGTGTAGACGACAGCAGGGCCACCTGCGAGGAAGGTCGGGGCCCGGGGTAAGAACGCCTGTGGGCGGTCCACCCTAGATCATCTTGCTTGAGAGGCGTCCACTCTGTCAGTGTTTCTCGAAGCCCACTTGGGACTGAAAATTTGAAATGGATGTTAATGGTATTTAGAAAAGAGGATATGGCGCAGTACCCTCAGGCTTCAGGCCCACTGACCCCTTAAGGACGGTCTAGGGTCACTTCCCCACTGGTCCTACCCAGGGGTTAGGCCTACACAGGGGTAGGCTTCAGGTGGTGGCTCCCTTCTGATTTCCACCCGCCTGGGAGGTTTTGCCGCAGACGTTTACATGAGGTTCGTAATACAGGAGAACTTGCTCCTGGAGGCAGTACACCCAGATGAGACCTGGATCTTGGTTAAATTCATAACTCTGTTCGAAAGAAACCTACAGGACCGGAAGAAGTTTTCAATTCCTTAATTCCAGAAGGGAGGTGAAAGTTATCTTTATCAGCTCTTTTCAAAACCTGCTTGGGGGACAGAGAGCTGGCTGGTCTTGATCCTTCCCTGTGTCCCTGTATCCCGACCACTACATTTGTTCAGATCTGAGGGTCTCTTTTGATTGTCTTCTTTTAGGGTGTATGCTAGTTATTATCAGCCAGGGCGTGCGGCATGATTTCATCCATACCTCGCCCCACTTTCTAATGTATTTACAGGTGAATGAGGGTCTGGCTTTTGGAAAACACAAAGCGTGTGTAATTTAAGTCAACAAGAACAAAAGTACAAAGTCTCCTGGAGACTCATTTCTGGGAATTCTTATCGCTGTACAAAAGTCACTGTGGTGCGAAGCTTAAAGACAAAGCTGTAATTCTGCGCCTTGCCAAAACACACAGGCATTTCTGGACAGAACAGTTCGCGTCTGAAAGACATGGGTCTGAGTGCCAAGCAGAGAAAGACCACATCCGAGGGAGAGGGGCTCTGAGAGGGAAGATGCATCTGTCCTTTCAGAGCCTTTGAGTAATTCACAAGCAGGCAGGCCATTCCGCCGCATCACTGAGTTTTCCATCTCTAGATCATCATATAATAACACAGTAGTTTGACCTTAAATGCTGTCCCAGAATGTCCCATTTCTTGGCAGTTACTTTCAATGGCACAAATGAGCTTTATTGGATTTGGGGGCCTATTTCCTGTTCTCGATCCAGTGCTTTCTGAAGTTGTAAGGTTGCTTGGTGAAAGGAGCTTTGTGAAAACACTACCTTGTTTTATGAAAATAGTATTCAACTTTTATGTGATACCTTTTCCCAGTATTTGCATTAATATATCTGGGTATATCTAGACTTGCATGGTTTTTAAGCACAGTTTCTGTATACATTTATTGTTATATTATTTTTTATCATCCCTGAAGGTTGTCCCCGGTTATCTTCCATATATCTTGTTTTTGTTTTGTCTGATTCTAAATTTATCCAGAGACGGCTGTGGTTTGATGATTTAAATCACAGGAAGTACATGTGCCAAATTAAAGGCTTGTTGGTAATTTTTTTTGATGCCGGATATTTTTAACCCTTCCCTCTTGGGAGGAGAAATAGGTTTTTATAAGAATGTATATTTAAAAATATTTTTTGATGCATGACTTCTGAAGAAGTCTGAGAATGCTGTGATGTAGAAAAGGGCTGAAGGATCATTTGTAAGAGAAACATAAAAATGAAATGCTAACGTGATCAGGCACTGGTTTCAAGGCTTTTGTTCTCTGGAATATGAATGCTGTCACATTTTATTTCTTAAAGCCTGCTGTCTAACAGAGTTGATATCTCTGTCTTTGTTGTGTAATTACAGGCCTAAGGAGTCACTGGAGAGGGCGGGCAGCTGGTCTTACTACTAACTTTATTTATTGGTTGTGGTCATGTTGGAGACCTCTGGGGAGCAGGCCATTTCCAAGAGTAGCAGATTTTAGATGTTACTTAGTCACCGTCTTCCAAGAAGTGGTTATTTAACCAGAGTTCAGTAGCTGCCTGATCGTCCACAGGTGTAGCACACCAAATGTCATTATCCCTTATGGGGAGGTCATCAAACAATTACCCGGGTACTCATGGAAAAAATCTCCCAGTTTGGATTGGGGTGAGGAGCATGGTTTGACTAGCTGGCTGGACTGGGCATCATTAGAGTCAGAATCTCAATTTTGAGTTGAATGATAAGGTACAGGGGCCTGTAGCCACTGAAATTCTAGGCAACATTTTGTGTGGCTGTGCGTTTTTCGGGAGAGAGTGAGCAGGCTGTATGAGATGCCCTCAAAGAGCCACAGCCCTGGGAAGCTGAGAGCTCTTTCCTAAGCAGATGGCTTACTCAGTCTCCCCTCCCTGTGTCCCCCACATGTGGTCCCTGCCAGGGAGGAATGCCGGCCCTCGACAGGCACAGCGTGAGCCACACTCAGACCCCTGAAGACCTGGGTGGGTGGTATCCATGGATGAAGCGGGACTGGGGGTGTGGTGGTCATCAGGGAGGGGCCCTCCTTTCAGAAGGGGGTCATTTTACTCACTATAGGGTGAGTCTTTGTCAAGCAACCCAGTGCTGCCGGATGTTTACTTATCCCCCAGTGCTTAAATGTCATCAATTAATTCAACATTTTGAAGAATACTGATGAAACCCACAGAAATGCTGGTGGGGCCAATTTGGCCCCAGCCTTCAGTTAGCCTCCTTTCAGCCAGAGCTGTGGTTCATGTGGGCAGCAAACTCAATGCCCCATTTTCATAACATATCTTTGGCCACCATATCTTTTCTATTCTAAAATGAAATCCACAGATACTATAACTAACGTGCATGATTTTTAAAAAAATTGAATATGTTGCCTTAACTGTAATACATAGGAGAAGTAACAGGAAAGAAATTTATAATAAAGACGTGTATTTTAGCCTGTAAACACTCAGGTGTGACTATAATTAGAAGTTGAAAAAGCTGCTATGAATTTCCAAAATGTTCCATAGGGGGCAGGATTGTCACCATTGCAAGCCATCAGCTAGAGCCTGCTGTTTCGATGAATCCGATCTCACTTTCTTGAACTTTTCACTTATCAGTCTTGGCTCTGCTCTCCAGTGCCTCACAGATCACCTTCAATTTTGCCTTAATGAGACAACTTGTAAAAAATATGAAAAGAGCGTCTCTCTTGCCCTTCACACCATACAGCGTTCTCATGCTCAGATCTTGTCTTTCTGGTGTGGGGGACTGGAATTGGCCACCCCAAGATATGTCTCTTTGGCATGAGGATTATTTTAGGCTGGTTACTTTTAATAAACTGCAGACAGGAAAGCAACTCTAAAAAGTAGAATTTACTTACCCTTTGTTGAGAGACATTTACATTGTAAAGGAAATCTCCATCGTAAAGGTGTCTCCCTCTCTGTACCAGGAAGGAGGGATGACCTTATCCCTAGAAACTCTTAATCAATGCCAAAGGCAAGGACTTATTAATCTGCATCTTGTTTGCTGTACTTGTGTGGTAATCTCCCATGATCGACTCCCCCCACTGCCAACATCCTCCTTTGTCTTTAGCTGAGGAGGCTATTTAAGGTGGGGGTTTCAGCCATTTTGGTGAGTTGCTCAGGTTGCCTGAGCCTCTCCCATGTATACATGTTATAAAGCTTTGTTTAATTTTCTCCTATTATTCTGTCTCATGTGAATTTAATTCATTCTCTGGCCAGAAGAACCCAGAGAGGGTAGAGGAAATGTCTTCCTCCCCTACACTGGCTAAGCATTTCCAGCGCCTTCAACTATTCCTGACATAGTTCACCTCCCAGCTACTCCCTTCCTGAGCTCTGTGTCTGTCAATTCCATTTTAGTACGTCTGGGACCCCATCTCAGTCCTGAATCCATCCTGCGTTGTAGGGTGTGCCCTAGCTGCCTTGCCATTCCTTTTCTAGCCCCCAACCAGGGGGCATTTGTGGTCACCCGTGTAGAAGGACTTGGACTGTGGTGTTCCTTGTGGCAGCCAAAGCCATTCCTAATGACTTAGATGACAGTGACTTAGAAAATGAAGGCCTGGTTCTGAGTGCTGGGCTCCCCTTGGACGTTATAGTATGTTGAAGCATCTGAATGGCCAGATTTGACTGTATTGACCTATAAAATAAACTATAAACCTAATATTTTTCCTAGTGCAGTTAACTGGGGGGCCCGCATCTCATTTGTTGGTTCATTTCATAGGCTGCTCTGTTGCTGTCACCTCTGAGTGTTGATGTTGTCAGTGTAACAAGTCAGGAGTTTATTCAGCTCTGCTTTCAGACAAGACCTTTAGAGGAGGGATGGGAAGCTGATGAAATCACGATCTTTTGCTCTTTTGTTCTGCTGGGCCATCTCCATCTCACTCCAGATCAACGCCGGTGTGAAACCTGGCCTTGTCTTTAAATCTACAAAATGTTAAAACCACTTACGGTAAGAATTCATGAGTTTCGGTTGTTTTTTTTTAATTTTAGAGTGTCAATAGGAGTTACCAAATTGTATAATATGTAGACTTTCATCATCTCATGGACTTATTTCTCTCTCATCTCCTCCTTCCTCCTGGATTGCTTGTGAAACTTCGAAACCGCATTTGTCTTTGATACAGAATAACCTAATTCTCGTTTCTAAAACTTTGGTCCTAGCCAACATACATCACCTAACCAGGTGTCTCAGTGCTTTTGGGCTGCTGTAACAGAATACCATAGACTGGGTGGCTTATAAACAAACAACAGAAATTTATTTCTCACAGTTCTGGAGGGTGGAAGTCCTAGATCAAGCTGCTGGAGATTCAGTGTCTGCCGAGAACCCTCTTCCTGGTGCATAGACGGCTGTCTTCTCATTGTTTCCTCACTTGGAGGAAGGAGCAAGGGAGCTCTCTGGGGTCTGTTTCATAATCCTGGTCATGAGGGCTTCACCCAAAATCACCTCCCAAAGTACCCACCTCCAAATACCATCCCATCGGGGAAACAGGTTTCACCACATGAATTTGGGGGGTATGTAAACATTCAGTCCATTGCACCAGGGGATAGGGGTGAAATGGGGAGATAGGAGAGTATCTCACTGTGTACTCCAGTTTTTGTTAAACTTATTTTTCAGACTAAAATATTTCTCTTTCTAAGATAGAGTCTCATGCCAGCTGTGAACATTATAAGCGATTTTCTCCAACCTAATATGTTTGTATGCTTTATTCCATGTACCTTTGTGGAAGAAGTACACATTTATCATTATTCTGTGTGCTCCTTCCATGCCCAGTTGCTAAGGGCTGCCCTGTGCTAGGGAATGGCTAAGCACTAGGATACACAGGCCTCACCTTAAGGAACTGGTATTTTGGTGACAGGCGGAAAAGTAAACAGATAAGTCAAGGGAGTGTGCTTTGATAGTGATGTCACCGGATATTGTGGATGCACCCAAGAGGACTGTGTAATCTTAGTCTTCAAAGGCCAGAGGGGCCCAGGCGGACTGAACGATGAACGGTTGTTGAAAGATGAGCAGGAGTTAGCCAGGTGAAGGAGGAGGGGAAGAGAGTTCCAAGTGGAGTGAGGAGCAGGTGCAAGTGGACAGCGTGAGACCTGAAGCACGTTTCAGAGAAAATCCGTCCTAGCCGTGCTCGGGTGGCCTGCTGGGGACCGTGGCACGGGCTCTTCCTGTGGATGCTGGGTGCACCTGACTGTCCGTTTGTCCTACAAGGGAAGGCTCGTGTAGTTTGCTTGTGGCATTTGTTCAGCAAAGCCCTTACCCCTGGCGTCAAGAGCTTTATTTTTCTCATTTTCCCATTGAATTGCTATTCGTGCCCTTCCTGCTGTCTTGGCAGCACATAGGGAAACAGAGATATTTGAATAGGCTCTTCTGAGATCTCATCTCTACTTTAATAAAACCGGGATTCTGGATTGTGGGTTTATCCACAGTAGAGCTCCTCTTCATTATTCTCTTCTCTGATGATTTCGGTTTGGGGAGCTCTAGGTTCGCATCCAGCTCCCTCATTTCCAGCTGCCTGACCTCGGGCAAATTATGCAACCTCTTGAGTCTCAGTTTCCTTGTCTATAAAATGAGAATAGAGTGATCTCTGCATTATAGAGTTGTGTGAAGTAATGCATGGTGTGGCAAAGCATTCAACAGATGCTTGCCTTTGTCTTCATCCTCATTTAAAACGGAAAATCCCACTCTCTGAGTAGGAAGAGGGTGACTGTAGAACCTCGTGTCTGTGTGGAAAGAAAGTGGTTGAGAACTGAGTAAATGTGAGAGGGGATGAATAGAATTCCCTAAGAAAGGCTGGTCTCACCATCTCTCTTTGTCACCAAAATAAGAAAATAATGAAGCTGTTACAAGGAAGCTGCCAGGCCTCAGAGTCCCTCTCTGCAAAATAAGGGTTGGATTACATGATATTTTAAGCCCCTTTCGAACTGTAACACTTTATTCATTTCAGTTTCCAGAATAAGTGCTAAATGAGGAATAGCAATTATAAGGTTCAGGTCTTCTAAATGATGGTTACATATTAGAGTCCCAAGGAAGCTTTTAAAAAATCTTGATGTCCAGGTCTCACCCAGACATATTAAATCAGAATCACTAGTGGGCAGTGATTCTGTGGGGCAGCCAGGGTTGAGCGCTACACCAGTGGCTACAGTGAGAGTCTCCCCTTTGACTTCCAACTTATAGCATCATTTATACTGTCACTTAAGTTGGAGAATCAGATGTCAAAAAATATCGTAAATTGCTTTTGTTGTTGTTTGTTTTAAACTTTTTGTTCTCCTCTCAAAGTGAGTAATTAGGTTTCTTAGAGACGTATGTAATTGCTAATCTTTGAGTTTCCTTTACCAGAATATTCACGGCATAAAGTCATATGTTATCAATTACGCTTTTAATTAGAATGGAAATGTGTATAAAGCTCTTTCATAGAAATGCGTACTAAATCTGTGTTAGAGAAACTGACTTGTAAGACCTTTTTTTTCTTTTTGCTCAATTCTAATTCAGGTTTTGGCCTCCGATCAAGAGAAGCCACTACAATGCAATATTTTCTGACACGATGTGGAAATAGCTGTTCTCGATGTGTGTCTTTACTTACATCAGGGTTTCTAACTCCCACAAATAAGACCTGCTTTTTCGAATGGAAAACATTTTAAAATAGATGAAGGGTGTATGTCATGTTGACCCAAAATAGCGTGAGCATAATGAGCCCAACGTGGAAGAGGCTTTAAAGGCCCAATTCTTCATGGGAAATACTTGTTGATTTTATTTCACCATAATTGGAGGAGAAAACATAATGGTATTTTAGCATGACAATTTCTTAATGTTGTACTTATTGAACTTCAGTATGTGTGGTCTGTTGAAAAGAATTGCACAGGAGAAATTTCATAAATCATACATACATATATATATAATTTTAGAGGGATAATAATTATACACAGTGTTTTGTAACTTGCTTTTTAAACTTTATATAAGTAGACAGTCTTCCTTGTCAAAACCTTTGATCTCCACCATTATTTTAATGACTGCATAATATTCCTAATTGTCAGTACCTCAAAATTTATTTAATCAATCTCATGGGTAGACATTTAGATTGTTTCCAACTTTTCCTATGCTGCAATGGACATCTTTGTTCACATATCTTCTTGTCTTTGTACAATTATTTCTTTAGGATGAATTCCTGGAAGTGGAAATACTGGGTCCAATAGTATTCATCACTTTAAGGATTTTGATGCATATTACCGAATTGCAATGAAGGCTGTACCAGTTTAGCCTCCTGCTGGCACAATTGTTTCTTGTTTGGCAAATTCTTTTCGGCAGTAGCGTGTTGTCATCTACAGAGTATAATCTGAAATCCGAAGTAAAGATCTCCCGTCCTGATTCAGCAAATAGCTCCCAAACTCCTCGAGCTCATTCTGCAAGGGAAAACGCTAGAGAAAGCTGAGCACGTATTGAAACAACAGGAGTGGAGGCCGGGGAATGAAGAGGAGAAAGGGGTTCCCAACAACGGGCTTAGAGGAAGTTAGTATTTTTTTCACTTGCCAGTGTCTGGCCCAACCTCTGGGACAACGAGCTTCCTCTCAAAGAAAAGTTGGGGTTGGAAAAAAGGGAAAACTAGAAATTTCTCTTAAAATTCTGCCAGGTCTCGTCTTTGAGGTTGGAAGCACAGAGGCACTGCAGATGGCCCTGTCTGTTCTTTGAACCTACCCTTTGATCTTATTGAAATTTCCTCCTCATTTCACCTGTTCTGGGTTTATTGCCTGGAAAACAAGCAGGTGAACATATTAGCTCCTCCTTAAGGCACCACTAGACCACAGGAAATTTATGTTGAGGTCAGGAATCATGTAACATAACTACATGCTCCGCTTTTATGGACAGGTTAAGCAACAGGGAATTTTATGCTGGGATTTATGACACAAACTTGTAGCAGGCACATTGTGAGGTGGGAGGGAAATTTCAATGGGGAAAACTTTGCCTATAATATTGGTTCAAGTTCTCCAATTGATGGAAAAAACATGTAAGGATTTTATTCTGGAAATTGCCTGTGAGTTAGACAAAGGGCAGGAAAACAGAAAGATTATAAACGCATTACTCCTTCTGCTCCCAGATATTGGTTTTCCTCTTTCAGATGAAGTCATTTCAGTTTTCTAGTCAATCTGTGAACAGACCAGAATTGTCTAAAAGCATTTAATTAGATGCTTTAGCAACGTCTATCCCCATTAATTCCAGGAGGGCGGGGGGAAAGAAAAGAGAAGCATGTGTTGAGTTGAGAGGGCAAGACTTCTACATTCCCTAAAAAACTGACCTACGCCTTATGTCTGTATCCCTGCAGCCTGTAAAAGCCAGCACAAAGGAGAGCACCAGCTGGAATCGTTCAGCGAAGGCAATGGCTTTCAAAGACCCGGCTAGCAGCAGGTGGAATATACATTAGGGGTCCTTTTATTCTTCAGCTCGTACTTATTTTCAGTGGGAAGCAATATGGTTCTTATATGGTCAATAAAAAGCAAATTCATCCAGCGTGGCCAGTGATGTGTGATGACTCCAGCATCACACCGTCATCCATAGAACTCAGAAAACATTGGGCTAAAATACTGGAAGACATGGGTCCTGGCTTGGCAGACCTGATTCTTCTCACCCACACGGAGGTCCATAGTCACACAGCCTAATGGCCAGAGCAGTTCTAAAGTCTTGGGCTACTGGTACAGCGGTTGCTTGGGAAACTATTTCTCCAAGCTTGACTGGCTTCTCTCTGATCCTTGCTCATTTGGTCAACTACACACCCTTGGATGGATAGGCTGCATATGGTCCAGGGGGGGTTCTGAGTAAATTGCCTTGTTTCTTCTAGTAACATCTTTGTTCAGGAGTTGTAGTTATTCCATTCTAAATGTAGATGGATCTTGGTGGTGGGTGGATGGAAGAGGAGGGAACCCATAACTTCTCCACCTGCTTTGGGAGTTCAGGGATTCTAGCAGAGGTCAACAGGTAGCCAATGCTGGGAGAAATCAGATCATATGCTCCTTGAGGGGTGGCTTTGCTGGTTCTGTTCTCCACTGTTCTCTCAGTGTCTGGCACATAGTAGGAGCTTAATAAATATATCATGTTGTCCAAGACCAGTGGCATGGTGGGGAGTGAGACCACCAGTTGAGACAATAGCAAGATGGAATGCTTTGGTGTTCTCCAAGGAGAGATGCTCACGGGGATTAAGAATATGAAAAATGGCTCTCCTCATTAATTTCCGCTTTTCTCCCTCATGTCCACTTTGGGCTGGAATGAGGCAGGAGGTAGCCTGTTTAGGATCACTTGGCTCATTATTGCTGAGGAGTAGGTGCAAACTCCAATTCAGAGCCCAAAGGCTTTCTTCCATGCTCTTTGTTAAATACAGAATATGGAGTTGGATCCTAATTGAAGAGGGAATGCTTTGCATGAGGCAGTGTTTCTCCAGCTCGAGCGTGCATCAGAGCCACCTGGAGGCTGGAGCCCAGATGGCTGCCACTTCTGGAATTTCTGACTTGGTGGGTCTGGGGGTGGGCTGACAATGTGCACTTCTAACAAGCCCCCAGGGGATGCTGCTGCTGCTGCTCTGAGACCAGATTTTGAGAGCCTGTGGCTCAGAGGAAAAAGCCTTCACACTGGAGTCAGATAAGGCTGGACTCCTGTCTTCCTTGCTGTGTGACCTTGGTCAGGTCAGTTTGCTTAGCCTCAGTTTCCTCATTTGCAAAGTGGTGACAATATCCACCTCACAGGACTCTTGTGAGGTTTAAATGAAATAAAGTGAACAAGGCGACTGGTCCGTGGTAGTCACGCCCTCCAACGATGCGAGACCCTCTTCCCTAACTCCTTTTGTGGGATCCTCATCCAATGCAGGGTCCGTTTGAGGGTTTATGCCTCAAAGTGTGAACTGCGCTTCTTCTGTACTGATTTCACATTACCACTGGTTTATATTATCTATTTATAGAGGTTTTATATATTTATAGAGGTTTTCACTGTTACTGAACATTTACTATGCAAATAGCTCAGTGTGCCATAGTTTTTATATTATATACAACATTGGATATTATTCCACTTTAACAGATGGGGATAAATAACTTGCACACAAACCCACGCTAGCCAGTGGCAGGCTGAGTGTTCGAACCAAGGCCTCCTCCACACTAGTCTCATGCCCTCTTTGTCATAGTGGTTCCCATGGTTCCCTGTGGGTGGAAGATGCCAGGATTGTTAGGGTCCTTTCTCTAATTACTCACTCGCAGGGTGTATCTATCTACACAGGTAACGCGTGAGAAAATTAAGCAATTATCCTGAGAATGTAAGTGAAAAGGGTAGGATTTCTGGTATATCTTTAAGCCAGGACTCTGTCTTATCCATCCCATCCTGCTGCCTTGTGCATAGAGGAGCTCAGCAAGTGCTTGTGGAATTAACAAATGAATTAAAGGTTCAGAGTGAATGACAGCTTCACCTGCCTTAATCATTAATGGGTTTCCTCCTTAAATCATCAGTATGACTTGCCTCATTATCATTCATACACTCCAGTTGATGCTGGTTCCTGAACAATTGAATATTCTTGTAAGTCTTGGATCCAGAAACTTTGATGAAAATGATGAGCAGTTGTTATTAACTTTCCTTACCTGGATAATTTGCACTCATGGTTTGATTTACCAGAATAATTTGGAAAAGCAAACCAGGGAGCCTTGCCATGACAGGATCCGTTTGGATACTGTAGGTAAAATTTCAGCTCCACTCTGGAAAGATAACCTTGAATCCTTCCATCCTTGAATCTTGTGCCCCTAGAGAGGTAGTTTGAGAACTTCTTTTTCAATCAGTCACTTCCTCTATGATCCCTTGTTTCTTCCATAAAGACCTCCAGCAAATCAAAACAGAAAATTGCTCTGAGCAAGGAAGGCCACAGGGACGGACGGTCAGGGTGGGAAAGCGGCAACCAAAGGCTTAGGCCGGGGCTGTGGATTGGCAATTGTCCAAAGATGCATGGCAAGTTTCCCCCTCCTGCTAGCTGGCATTCCTGAGGGCAGTGGTGACTTCCCCATGGAGACATCCACAAATAGCGGTCAGGATGTAGTGGGGGCTTGAGGCTTACATACTCTGAAAAGGTGGTGGCCCTTATGCTATTTTTGTCACATGCACTGTAGGTCACTGCTTGCTGCCTCAGAGCAAACTCATTCTCACTAATTTGTCAACATAAATGTTCTAAGGACAAGTTTTAGTTGTACCACAAGCACTTGGGAAAATAATGAAAAAAATTTCCAAAGTATAGCAATTTCCGATAAGCAACATTCAGTCAGTATGTGCCAGTTAATTACTACAGGCGTCTGTTCTGAATGTTGTTAAATATTCTGAATATCACTCCAGTTGTTTCCGTAATAGAAACCACTAAAGCAATTTTATTTCTACCTTTTGCAAGATCAGTGGGCTGATGACATGGCATGCTTTCCCGAAATTGTCAACACTGTATTGTTTGTTTGATATTGGGCAGATGAGGATGGGTTCAATGGCGATTATTCTTGAGCTACTGGACGTGGAAGAATGTCCATTGGTGTGACACAGGCCATGAGATGCACAAAAGGAAGAACTGTTTTAGCTCAGACTCCAATCAGAGGACAACTCTTCTGCATGCCCTGCTCCCCTGTTCTTCTCTCCCACCTCCAGGCTGCAGCAGCGAGCAAAGAAGGAAGATCCAGAATAATCAGATTGGACAGAGAACCCATTCGCTGGCGAACATGTAAGGCAGGCAGGCGGCATTTGATGAGGGATATTAGAAAAAGCCCATCTTCTATAGAAATCAGTTGGCAAAGATTACTATTAAATTGAACTTTGATCAATTGCATTGCATGTGAAGAGACTAAGAATATTTGAACGTGATTGACAGGGCCTTGATTCAAGGTCACACATCTCAGCGTGGACTGGCGTAGGTGAGCTGAGCACACTGCGTGGCACAGTGTCAGATCAGCAGCAGCTGGGAGAAGAGGCGTCCAGTCCAGGCCGCCTAAGCGCTGGTCTCTCATCTCTATAGGCTGCTTTTCTTGAGCACAGCAACAAAGCTGGCTCCATGACCATGCACTGTGTCCGCCTGGCAGCAATTATACAGGCATGATATTTACACTAACTGGAGTAAGCAGAGTAAGGAACCTTTTCTCTTTTTAAGAGAACTGAATGAAAAATGAGAATCAGAACCATTGACATGTAAATAAAAAGTAAATACATTCATTTCTCAAAAGCATGGCACATTTCCCCAAGAATACAAGAGGAGAGATGGCGTTTCCAAATGTACACTTTCATACCCAAGGCGTGGACGTCCGTATAGAAGGCTATTAATTGCTCATAGGTTATTTATTGGAGGTTCTGTCAAATTGCACCATGGCTTCAATTCTTAAGAGGTGTTTGGAAGCAAAACACAAAATCATAATATGTCAAATATTTTTTTTATTAAGAAAAGTGAACAAATTTAAAGTTCTTTTTGCTCTGTCACTTTTTTGATATCTTACACACATGGAATGTTTTTCCGTTTAATTCAACATGTGTTTATTGGACTGTTGAATATACTTTGAATCATATTAGCTGCTGAGGTATAAAGATGACTGATAAAACCCGCATATCAGAATGCTTTTGTTACCAAGACATCTTCTTAAGGTGTGTGTCTGTGTAGACCTTAATTCTTGCTTGAGGTTTGTGCGTGTGGATGGGAACAGCGGTGGAGAAAAAATTTTTTTTTAAAGTACCATTGACGTTTTCCAGTTTCAAGAAAGTTAAGCAAAAAGCTTCTGAGTGACACTAGTGGAGTTTTCTTAAAGGATAAATGGAGGTCACAAAGGACTTCCCAAAGCAAACCCATGGCTGTGCTGTCTCTTCTCTTGTGCCCCAGGACACAGCAGTCTCCTTGGGGGGACGTGCCTCCCTCTGGCCTCACACAGGTGGTCCCTGGGCTTGGTGTCAATCCAGAGCCCCACACCAGCTCAGCCAGTCCCCGGGACCTGCTCAGCCCCACGGGAGATGGGGCCGGGTGATCTCAGAGAGTTAGTGTCCTCTCTCTCTCTTCCTCTTACCCACCAACCAAAATGAACCCCAAAGCAACTTTAAAGGGAAAGAGAATGAAATTTATCAAATTCTAGGAAAGGAAAGGATTTAAAAAGGGAAAGAAAAGAAGTAAGCACTGGAAACCATCCCTATCTGACAAGTGGAAGCTAAGCAGTAAACAGATGGGGAAGCTGAGGCGTTCCTGCGATCTGGTGAGGAAGAGCGTGGCTGCCAACACGAGACCATCGTCTGACGTGTGCAGTGGTCTTCTCAGTGTCCATTCAGCACTGTCGTTATGAAAACAAATCAAAACCCCTGAGTAATTTGGGGGTGAACTGAGTCAATAGATGACATCCCTTCAGTCTGAAGGTTGGTTTAGATCCAGGTCCGTGTTGGCCACCTGGAGGCAGCACGAGAATCCCAAGCCTTAAAATTCAAGTATCGCCTGGTTTCCTTGTCTCCGCAAGGTTTGAGAGGCCAACCAGCCCTGGGGCAATGTGTGTGTGTGCATGTGTGTGTGTGTGCGCGCGTGCCTGTGTGTGTGTGTAAAATGCATCTTTTCTGCCACCACGAGTGAATACAAATTCCTCAAGATTTCTCTGAGCATTTGGGTGTTAATCTCATGCATGTTTACCAATAGTCCTGGTCTCATCACTCCTGGTTGGATATGAGGCGTTTATAATTTCTTTATAAGGTTTATAAGATCTTGTTTACAACATTTGGTGGTCAGATCATGAAATTATAACTCCTCAAGGAAAATCTTTGAGGGCGGAGTCAGAGCTCAGTGAGAATTACTAAGAATTGTTGGGAACTCTGAGTTCTGTTCCTAATTTTTCCAAAGCCCACTCGATGACTAGACCAAGAGATTTCAGCGTTTCCCGGTGAAAAATTTGTTTGCTTAGAGACTTAAAAATTCCTATAGAGTGGAAAGGAGTGTCTACATACACATCACCACCACCACAGCCAGAGAATCCCTGGGCCCTGGGCCCTATGGCAACCTCTTCCTGACCTAAACCCCATCAGAGGACGTCTGGGAACTCAGGTATCCTAACGGTTCCCACTTATCCAACATGCGTTACTGAATGCCTCCTGGACACCAGTCCTTGTGTGGGCTTCAGGAATGGGTGAGGGTAAGGGTTAAAAAGTGAAAATGTGCTCTGCTACAGGAAGGAACAAACAAATCTTGAAAGTCTTTAGATCTACAAAGGTGCTTTGCACGTAGAACAGGGCTTGGTCCACAGTAGGTGATCAATTAATGTTAAACTGACTGAGGATCTGACTCAGGATGCACCTAGGTTTGACAGCTTTCTTTAACCATCACTGATTCGCGCTAGTTTTTTTTTTAATCCTGGAATTTTTAGAATTCCTGGAATTCTGGGGAACAATGAGAAGATTGTCAGGATCAGGAGATTCTGCTCATGGCTCTCTATGGGCAATTTACAAAGTGGATGGCTCTGTGGCTGACCAGACCACACATGAGTTCCTTGGGGACCAGCATGGAATGCATATCTAAGGCTTACTGGTGATTAGGCTGTTCCAAAGCAACACATTGTTAAGTGCTGTGCCAAAAACATAGTATTCCAGAGGTCTATGTTGGAGCCTAGAGTTACTCCAGAACAAAAGCCTCTTTTTATATAATGGACTCTAAGCTGCTTTGCAGTGGAGAAGTGAACATTCTTAATAAAGAACCCACGTGAGTAAGGGATACGCTTGGAACAGTCCTCAGAGAGGTCTGGCCCAACCCCAAGGTTGTTCGGAGCCTGGTTGCGTCCTCTTAGAGTCCATGGTCCTCTCCTGCAGAGCACGGGCCTTGATGTGTCAGTAACCTTCATCCAGGGCATTGTCTGATTCCTGTCCACTATCCTCCCTTAGGCTCCGTCAGTGCAGGGGTTGCATGTACTTTTAGTAACTACTGAGTCTTCAGCACTTGGTACAGTGTCTGGCACAAAGTTAATGCTAAATAAACCAGAACTGCTATGAATGTACTGTCACTCTATTTAAGAGCTACAGTATCCTTGAGTCAGTAAGTACACCTGCCGCTATTAGCCCTGTCACCTTGCACTTCTGCTCACCCCCCTGGCACTATTAAAAAAATGTATATATGGGACGCACACACACATGTACACATACGTACATACATTATACACACATGTATGGATTATAGACACATATGTGTATGTGTGTGTGTATGCATACATAGATACCTGTGTGTGTACGTGTGTGTGTGTATCTGGCAAAGTCATAAAGACAAGCAGCAAACTGAGACAAATACATACATTAAGTATGACGATATGTTAATATCCTTATTGTATACTTAGGAATGTCAGTTAAATAAAATTAAAAGAGAGAATCTGGCTGTTTCAAAGTTTCCAGTAGCCTCTTTGTGTACCATGTAGCTGCACATTGGGATCCTGTTGAGAGCTTTAACAAACCCTTGTGCCTGAGTCTCATCCCCAGAAATTTGGAGTTAACCCGTGTGGGTGTGGCCCGGGCATTAGGAGTTTCCAAGAGCAACTGGAGTGATGCCCATATGGAGCCCTGGTTGTGGAGCACTGGTTGAGGAGCAGACAGTGAGTCATTTTTGAGCAGATTTTGTTACTTTTGTAGGAATCACTCTGAATCTAAGGCAGGTGGTTACCCCTTGCTCCAGAGGAAGTGCTTCAGGGAAGGGGACCTTTCCTTGTGGTTTGACAAAGAGGATGGATGAGGAGAGGGACCCAGGATCCTTTCAGGAGAAAAGCGATCAAGATTTTGACCCCTACTTTTTTGAGATTAAAACTTCTAGGGGCCGGCTCCATGGCCGAGTGGTTAAGTTCATGCGCTCCACTGCGGCGGCCCAGGGTTCGGATCCTGGGCGCAGACATGGCACCGCTCGTCAGGCCACGTTGAGGTGGCGTCCCACAACAACCCACAACTAGAAGGACCTGCAACTAAGACATACAACTGTGTACAGGGGGAGGTTTGGGGAGATAAAGCAGAAAAAAAAAAAGAGAAAAAAAAAAGAAAACTTCTAGCAGATCGAGTTGGTCCCAATGCAGGTCCACCAGGAGGAAATGATCCCAAAGGATCCCAAGAAGAGTCTTTCATGAGAGAAAGCGGAGTCTGATGATCTGGGCCCAATTTGAGGCCACTTTTGCAGCAGAATGATAAGAACAGTGGCCGATTGCTCCAAGACTCTTTTCCCCAAAGTGACCCTGTTGGCCTGGCTCAATGTGTTCAGCTTGCAAGTAGGTGGCATACAGTGATTAACAGTCCCAGCAGGGTGACCTGGGCTGGGGGAGCATCAGTTCTCTAATGAAAAGATGGATAGTAGGCTGGCAAAAAACCAGTACATGTGCATCCTTCTTCCAGCCTGTTCGTGAACTCCTTGAGGGCATCAACTCTGCTTGGCTCCAGAGCGTCAACCTTCTTTGAAGATATTAAGAATGTGGTTAATTATCAGCCTGCTCCATTTTTTTTTTCAGCTGAAGCTTAGCCTCAGATCTCAGTTTCCTTGCCTCTAGATTATTTTCTTGGATTCGTGAGTGATACCTCATTGGAGTCAGGAAAAGTCTTTACATCGAAGTACCTTCTATGTGCTGAATGGGAATAGTAAGAGGCACCTCTGCCCTGGCGTTCGGCCTCTGGACCTTCGGAGCAATGGGGACAGAGGCTGCTGGCACTGCCACTGGAAGACAGAATTCGATCCAAGTCTCAATGATCCTTGAAGTCCTCTGCATGTTCTTAGAGAGTCTGAGAGAGCATCACTTCAGATGTGGTGAGAAGCCGAAATGGAAACTATTACATCAAAACATTTCATTTGATGAGGGGACTGTTTGGAAAAATCCTAATTTTTTTAAGGAACAAAGAGAAGTTGATGAAAGGATTTGAGGTTAGAATGACCAAAGTCTGCACTGCCTTCCTTCCCTCCCCCACCCTTCTTCCAAAATGGAGAAAAGAAATCAAGCCAGAGAAATGTCTAACTATTCTAAATCTGGCAGGCCAAGCTTTCAGCTTGGATAGCGTGCAGTAGTGATACCTTTTAATTACAATTGTATAACTATGAATAAGCAAGAAATGAAAAGATGAAAATGTGGTTTGTAATGAAATTACCATAAAAACCATGGCAAACTTTAAAGTCATCATGAAAATTCATAATACAAAAACATGGATGTGGAGGTTAACTTCCACCAAGACTAGAAATTAAAATTTTGTGGATTCGTGGTCTTCCTTGTTAGCTTGGTATTTCCTCCTAAGTACACATAAGCACTATTAGTCATGCAGACCAAACAGACATTTAGAGTCAGAGCCCTGGTTGGCAGCCCTCATGTTCTCCAAGCCACTTGGGCACGCTGACATAGAAATGACTTGGGTTCCAAAAACAAATGGTGGAAACATCAAAAGAAATGTAGTCCAACTGCCTGGACGTTTTTGATTACTTCTTTTGGAAGCAGGCATGTATTTTGTTTGTGATGCACGAGTTTATCTTGCAGTCTTTATTTGAAGACCATTTTACTTCCCACTGAACTGACAAATTCTCGTGATTGAGCACAGGGGATCATAATTACAAACTGCTGCATTGGTCCTGGGGCCAATAACCTAAGCAATAAGAGCGGAGCACCGAGACAGGTTACATCATCTTTTGGTGCCTCTGCTCTTCTCACAGGTTAGCTCCTGTTTATTAAAATACTGCTAATGAGATCAGCATCATGAGATCAATTTCCATAAGCCTGTTCCATTGCTGCACGCTACTAAGACATCTTGAAAACATGAAACCTTAATCAGAAGAGAGATCAAATAAGTGAGTTTGGCTCACTCTACTGCAAACCTTTCTCCAACAGTGTGAAAATGCTTAACACATGTCTTAGTGATGGTAGATTGTGTCCTCTCTTTGCACATAACGAGAGACTTTTTTCTTTTCTAAATCAAGAACAATTATTTTGCCATTTCTTTACCACCATTAGCTTATGGGCTAATACAATCAATTAAGAGGTATATTTTGGTGTTTCTGTTATGAATCAGAAATTACACTGTGATGGCTATCTAGGATTCATGATAGGACAGCAATGTAAATTTGCGTATGCTAAATAGACGGAAGTATTGGGGAAAAAGGGCAGATTAGAGAAGGCCTTGTTTGCTGGACTGTTTTTCTTTTTAATCCAATGGATATTGGAGAGCCATTGAAGGTGTGAGCATGGAAGTGACATAATGAAAGTAGTATTTTGGGATAAATTGAAAGGAGAATAAATTGGGAGCTGATCACTGCCCTAAAGATGCTGTGGGGCAGGAAAAAGGTGACAATCATTTTTTCTTAGTTTGAGGGTGTGGGAAAGCTAGAGCCAAGCTACTAACACCAAGGGTGAATGGGAGGTCTGGCTCCTGAGAATTTCCCTCCTCTTTCCTTCCATGGTCCCCACCCAGTGGGCTAGGTAATTTCAAGTGAGGGATACAGCTCTCCAAGTATTGCACTACTGCAGGTGGGTGGAGAGGGAGTTTATTGGAGGGCAGGGCCACCTGGTTGTGATGTGTTTAGTTGTGTGCGGTAGTGGTGGTGCTTGAAATGGCCAAGAAGTAGTCTCGTTCCTCCATACCCCTTTCTAGACTCTCGGGAAAGGCTCAATCTAAGACCTGGATGACTTTGATTAGCTCCTCTATCTGGTACCACATTGCTAGCCAAGACAGCTGATATGATGAATTCATTGGGGGAAAATAAGGAGATTTTGGAGGCGTTCAGCTGTTATAAAAGAGAGATAACTTATAACAAAGGAAGTTAGAATTAATGGATCAGAGAATGCAAGAATGTAAGATAAACATAATAAAGATCCTCAAAGAAAAAAAAGGAAAAAAGATCAGAAATAGAAAAAAGAAATGAGCAGTCCTAGAGAAGAGCCAACTAAAGATATTGGGTAAGAAGACAGCAAGAAGTGGCATGATTACTCAACAGAGGGGTTGAATAGCAGAATGGACATCTTGGATGAAATAATCAATGAGCTGGAAGACCAAGACCTTAGGCATCAGAATGGGATAATAAAGAGAAGGTCTGGGTAAAAAAAAAAATTAAGAGATATGGAATATAAAAAGAGAAGTGCCAATAACATAAGGATCCCAGAATGAGAGAGAAAGCGAAAATAGTGAAGAAATATTTCAAGAATTAATGACACTTTATATGTAATACAAATTAAAGGCTTTAGACTGGAAGGACTTTCAGTGTGTCATACTGTGGAGATAAGAAAAAATCAACACCAGCCACATTGTAAAGAAATGTAAGAACTTAGAAGACGAAGAAAAAATTCCAGGAGATTCTCAAGAGAAACAGCAGATAACCTCGAAAGGAACAAGAATAAGCTGTCATCACACTTCTCAGCAGCAACACTGGAAGCGAAAAGGCGCTGGAGTAACACTCTAAACGCACAAGAATGTCACTTCTGGGGTTTTATCCCCAGATAAATTATCATTGATATGCAAGGGGCGAAATGAAGATATTTTTAGATATAGAAGGTCTGAGAATGCTTGCCTTACAAAGACATGCTTCAAAATGCTGTTGGAGGGCCAACAGTCACTCTAGGAGGATGCTAGGAATGTGTATTGGCCAGTGCCCAGTCAGGGAGACAAATCATTTCACATCATTCAAGCCAAGAGGGATTTAATGCAGGGGGTTGGTTACAAAGATGTTTGAAGGCCTAGGGGAGAAAAAGGGAAAGGGTGTTCTACTCAGAGCTCAGAGAGCTGCTACGGCTCCTGGGCTGGAGCCTGTGAGCCCACATGTGCTGTGGCCAGTTCTGGAGCTGCACTGCCCGTGCTGCTGGAGCCTGGAGCCACAGTCACCGATGCTGCTGGAACCACAGGACTGACCTGAGCAGGAGCTGCCATGCTGCTGCAGCTGAGGTGCTGTCAGAAATATGGCTCCGACCTTCCTTCCATCTGCTGATCAGGTGCAGGAGCCTCCCACCAGCAGAACCTAATTAGAATGTCACCTGCAAGGAAGTCTGGGAGTTTTCAGGCTTCCTGCTCACCCTTCATCCAGAGAAGAATATAGAACGGTGAGTGTGGGGCCAAGAGCCAAAGACAAAAATCTCACCTGGGGACTAAGGGGGTGTAAATAAACCAGAAAAGTTCATTCCTGTCTAAATAAGGGGAAGCAAGAGGGAAAAAAGAAAAGGCACACCCATTATAATCTAGAACAAAAAGAACAATACGAGGGCCAGCCCTGTGGCCGAGTGGTTAAGTTGGTGCGCTCCACCTCTGCGGCCCAGGGTTTTGCTGGTTGGGATCCTGGGTGCGGACATGGCACCGCTCACCAGGCCATGCTGAGGCAGCGTCCCACATAGCAGAGCCAGAAGGACCTACAGCTGGTATATACAACTATGTACTGGGGGGCTTTGGGGAGAAGAAGGAAAAAAAAATGAACAATACCAATATGGCAGGGAGGTAAGAGTGTGTGAAGGTAACTGTCAGTTCTGGATAAAGTCGTAGATGCCGGAAAATGTAAAAATTGATAATGTTCTATCTCACAAGTCATTGGCGAAAATACAACTAAAGCAATAGCAAGATAACATCTATAGACATCAGAATAGCAAATACTATAAATTGAACGACTCCAAGTATTGGTAAGAATTTGGAGAAAAAAAGCAACCCTCATGTATATGAGGCCTAACTGATACAGCCACAATCTGGCAATACTTTGAGAAACTTGGGATCTAGCCAACTCTCTCCGGGGAATGTACGCGAGAGAAACACTTGCAACATATCCATGAGGACATGAGCCATGCTGTCCGCTGCCGCGTTGTGCGTGGTAGCAGATGGGACGGGGCTCAGAGCTTAGGTGTCTATCATTAGGAGACTGAGTAAGTGAAACATGGAGGTGTGTACTATGGAATATGAACTGGGAAGATAAGAACATTGAGGACAGACAAAGACTCAGTGTCAAGTGAAGAGTCAGACAGAGAATAAGATGTATAGGAAAAGATTACTTATGAAAAATAACATATATACACAAAATTCTCTACATAGCTCTTAAAGATACTGTAGTGGGTTGAATGGTGGCCCCCCAAAAAGATGTGTCCACATCCTGGAATTTGTGGATGTGAATTTTTTTGTTGTTGTTGGCAAAAGGGTCTTTGCAGATGTAATTAAGTAAGGATGTCAAGATGAGATCATTCTGGATTATCTGGGTGGATGCTAAAGCCAATGACAAGTGTCCTTGTAAGGGACACACAGAGAAGAGAAGACGGCCACGTGAAGACAGGCAGAGTCTGCAGTGACGCAGTCACAGCCAAGAACACCTGGAGCCTCCAGAAGCTGGAAGAGGCGAGGAATGCCATCTCCCCTAGAGCCTCTGCAGGGAGTGTGGCCCTTGATCCTGGACTTCTGCACCTCCAGAGCTGTGAGACGATAGATTCTGTTGTTTTAAGCTACCAAGTTGGACATAATTTGTTACAACAGTCACAGGAAACTAGTACAGATACTTATCCAAGAGCACTTATTTGCACGTTAGATGGGTGTCTACGGTGAGGGGAGGTGTGGGCCGATGAATATACAGAGGTAAAAATCAAGAAAATAAGATAAATAAGAGATGGGGCTTGCACAAACTGATGAGATAGTATGCCACAGCTGAGGCTATGGCCACTTCTCTGTACATGAGGTTTTAAAAAATGTACTTTTCTGCGGGCCGGCCCTGTGGCCGAGTGGTTAAGTTCATGCGCTCCGCTTCAGTGACCCAGGGTTTCGCTGGTTCGGATCCTGGGCATGGACATGGCACCACTCATCAAGCCATGCTGAGGTGGCGTCCCACATGCCACAACTAGAAGGACCCACAACTAAAAATACACAACTATGTACCGGGGGGTTTTGGGGAGAAAAAGGGAAAATAAAATCTTAAAAAAAATGTACTTTCCTGTTTCAACTCATCATTTCCTGTGAACTCTAGAAGGATGGCATATTTTCCATTTTTGCCAGTTGGAGTTTCTACTTTTAAAGAATTATCTGGTCATGGGCTGCATATTTGTCTATAGGTTTAATTGTTTTTCATAAAAATTTGGATGAGTTGTCTGTATTATATAAGATACATTAGTTGCAAATATATTAGCTGCAAATATATGTTATGTAAGATATATTAGCTGCAAATACATAGTTTTAAATCTTTTGCTTGACTTTTGACTTTGGAGTATTTTTTGCCCTGCAGAGGTCTGGGGTTTTTACCTAGTCACATGTGTAACTGAGCGCTCTTTCTAAGTTTCCCTGTGCCAGGAAGGGAACCTCAGGAAAGCCCACTTCTGTACCATATATACTTGACCGTGTACACTCCATCTATAAATGACAGAAAAGCCATTCAGCAGAGGAGGAGGTGGCTGGTCTTGATTTGAAATCTTCCCTAGTAAAATTTCTGCAACAAATATTGGTCCTAAGGAGCAATTGGTATGTGTGGTGCAAATTCCCACTGGTATGTTTCATCGCTCTCTTCATTCATTCATATCCTTTAATAAAAGGTGAATTTAAGAGCCTCTCTGGGAAAACGCTCTTGATGTTGACAAGATAGCGAATAGGGAGACAGGCAATGAAAGCTCATGGTCTTCACCTTCAATAATAGAGAGAATGTAAATGTGGGTGCTCTAGAACATGGATTGCGACTGTTTCTATTTCCTGCACTCCTGCTTGGATCCAGGAATTGACCCTCTTTTACTTCCACTCTTCTCTGGCCGGTTCCTGATGGTTCCTGTGTTCGTTTCCTGTGGCCTCTGTAACAAATGATTGCAAATTTAGCGACTTAAAACACAAATTTATTTGGTTACAGTTCTGGAGACCAGAACTCTGAAGTTGATTTCACTGGCTAAGTGAAGGTGTCAGCAGGGCCGGTTCCTTCTAGGGACTCTGAGGGGAGAATGGCTTTTCTTGCCTTTTTCGGCTTCTAGCGGCCGCTTGTGTTCTTTGCCTTGTGACCCCTTCTCCATCCTCAAAGTGCGTCACTCCAGTCTCTGCTGTGACTCCGAGCTCTCCTGCCTCCCTCTTACAGGGACCCTTATGATGACATCTGTCCCGCCTGGATAATACAGGCTAATCTCCCATCTCAGGATCCTTAGTCACATCTGCAAAGTCCCATTTGCTATAGAAGGTAGCATTCCCAAGTTCCAGAGATTAGAAGCTGGACATAATTGGGGGCCATTATTCAGCCCACCACAGTTCCTAAGCATGGCCAGGACACATTCTGGACCTCCGTCCCATAGCACTGTGGGGCCTCAAATTCACCCTGCTCCATAAGCATTCATCTGGTATGCCTGGGGTGGGCTTCTGAGAGGCCATCAAACTTCAGGCTTCCTTCAGGACCCATCCTATTGGCCCAGACTCTAGAATTCATGTTCTTCCTTGGTTTCCTTTCCTGTTTATGGCCACAGGTCCACATATGGACTAACCTTGCAGCCTCTTACCCTGGCAGGCTGGATGGTGTCCTCTCATTGTCAGCCGAAGGGCAGAGAGCATCTCTTGGTGCACTGACTCTCACAGTCACCAAGAGGCCACTCCAGTCACTGGATGAGACATACCTGCACGTGGGCACCCAGGTTTATCTGGCCCAAGCTCTTGCCACCTGCCCATGGTCCCATTACACTCACAGTATTATTAACTGTTGGTCACTGCTTCTTGAGGACTAGGGCCACAGCAGACCCAATCTTGTTTTCTCCCAGCCTCTATCCACCTCTCTCCTCATTGGTCATTCTATAAAGTCCTATCTTTCCCTGAGGCCAGGTCCATGTGAGTTATTACACTTTGCGACCACATTGTGAATGCTCCCTTGGCAAATATCTCTGAGGCAGACTGGGCCTTTTAACCTTTATTTGATATTTCTAAAGCCGTAGCGTGAGGTTGCAGTCGGTTCCCCAAGGTCTATAGAGGTTGGACAGCAGTGGCAGGAGGCTGCCTTGTGCTGTGCTCTTCTTCCACAGCGTCCCCTCTCTCCCTTTAGAGCCTGTCCTGACCCTGTGTATTATTTGTCCATTTTCCCTCACAAATTACCCCCAACCCAGCGGCTTACAACAACAAATATTTATTATCTCCTAGCTTCTGTGGGTTAGGAGTTCTCGTGGTGCGGCTCAGCTGGGTGCCTCTGATTTACTGTCTCTCCCAAGGCTACAGTCAAAGTCTTGGCCAGGGTGGGAGTCATCCCAAGGCTCAGTTGGGGTAGGATCTGCTTTCAAGCTCACTCACGCAGCTGTTGGCAGGCCTCAGGTCCTCACTGGTTGGAGACATCAGTCCCTTGACCTGGGGGCTCCAAAGGGCTATTCACAGCATGATAGCTTGTTTCCCCCAGAGAGAGAGAGAGGCCAAGAGAGAAGCCAGGATCTTTTATAACCTAATCTGGGGTGTGACACCCCATCACTTCTCTCTGTTCGAGGCCCAGAAGGGAGTCTCTACATCCAGCTCACACTCAAGGAGGAGAAGATTACACTAGTGGGCACCAGGAGGCAGGGGTCACTGGGGAACATCCTGGGGCTGCCTAAAACACCCCACGAGGAAGTTGGAGAAACAAAGTGCTATCTTCCAGTAGGGAGTAGAGTGCACAGGAGTTGACAGGGGTCATAGGAGCTCTTAAGAGAAAATGCGCTGCGAACTGTTACACATTTACTCATACCTCAACTCAGATTGCTCCCTTTCTCCCCACATCCCCTCTGGGTTCCATTTTATCAGCCAAACCAAACCAACCAACCAATTAAACAAGAAACAAGAAACTCATTCCCATGCTGATCTCTTCTCCAAAGTTCAAATTCCATCTCCCTCCACAACCTATTTGTTGTTGTTTACTTTCTGAAATCCTCTGCAGTTATTTTTTCTATTTTGTCCAGAGTGCATAGGAGTTATCAGTGGGAAGGTTGTTCTATAAGCGGCTGACGCTGCCCTATGGAAGTAGAACTCTTACATTGTTTAAAACGCATTGGATTAATGTTTGAAAATATGTTACCCTGGTTACAGGAGAGGGCAAAGGATTAGAAAGCCTAGGAATCACTGGGTCAAAACAACTCATTTGAGTTTGCATAAAAGTCTATGAGGATTCTAAAATTCATTGTTATTTTTTTCCCTGGAGTAGAAAGACCACGAGCTATAGAGCTTGATGGACGTGGTTAAATTCCATTCTACCACTTACTAGCAGAGTGCTCTCATGCAAAGGAATGAATTTGTGCTTCAGTTTCCTCATCTGTAAGAACTGAGCAATGACACATAACTCTCTGGATTGTACAGGGTTAACCAGAACAATATACGTGAAATGCATACAGTACACGGCATGGGACACAGGTGGCCTTCCACAGAGCTTTGTCCCCTTCCCTTCGTCATCCAGGTATCTGGTAAGTGCCTAGAGCCAATGTATTTTGACATTTGCTAGACCATTATCCAGAGGATCCCAGGGTGCACGGAAAGAAAACAGCTCAGCAAGAAAGGCTGTCTTTGTAGGGAGAGCGGTGGTGGTGTGTGTAGGGCTGGCTCTCTGCCTGGGATGCAGGGGTCAGCGGGGCTGCCGCCAGCCGTCTGCAGTGTCAGCCAGGGAAATCAACGCACAGCCCTCCTGGCATCTCCCACAGGACTCGGGTAAACATAATTACAGTCTTTAAAAAGAGAAGAGGGAAAGCAACCAAGATCCCCACTCACCATATAAACAGGATGTCCACTGATGGCGGCCGAGGAGATGTTTATGTTCTGTTTAGGGCAGTTGACAAAAGGACTCTGGGAGCCTTTATTGCTGCCTGGGGGCAATGATGTGCCAGCAGTGGTGGTGGCTGGGTTCTTCCTGGCTGTGTCCATATTGTGAATGCTGAGCTTCAGGTGAGAGCTCTGGAGCTGTGCTGTCTGGAGCCTGGATGCCATCCTTTGAGACGCTGGGTCTGGTTATCTGCTAAAGACCCTTTGTACATAGATAAGGGTCTTCTGGTGTCCAATGCCCAGTTTCTAGCATACCTCCTAAGATCTGGAGGCTGGCTGGCTTAGGCCTCTATGAAATAATCAGCTTAATGATGGCTACCATTTTCTCAGAGCAAGGCAGCAGGCCAAATACTTCACAATGATTCTCTCTGACCCCCACGATGACCCTTTGAGGTAAATTTACTGTCCTCCTTTTACACCTGAGGAGGCTCTGCAAAGATAAGCAGGAGGATTTGTCAGATCACTTGGATTTTCAAACCTGTGCTTAAAAAGTAAGCTAGACGAAGACAGGGACCATCTGTCAAATTCAGCACTCGATCACTAGGACACAGTATAGCGTCTGAGAAACCCTTTGAAAGAATGATTTTTCTAAAACAAATTCTACCAAAATGCTGTTCACCAGTGACTTTCCGGGGGGCACACTTTTCCCAGTAGTAAGATTTCGTTGTATGGTTTGTTCTATACATTTCTGCTTCTGCCCCGGCGACCCAGGGCACTCTTTGGTCAACGCTGGCTGCTGTTGGGTTTTGAGTATGGGCTGAGGCACCAGGGCAGTGACTAATTGGCCAAATGTCTAACCAAGAAGCCAAGCCATGCTTTAGTCCGGGCTTCTCTGGTGTTCTAGGAAGGAAAGCATCTCTTGAGGCCATCCAGTTCAGACTGTACCTGAAGCGGCAGAAACAGCGAACAGACACATATCTCAGTGGGCCGTCGTCTCTGGTGCACAATCCCTGGAGAGTGGTTTTGCTGCCCCTCTTCCAGGATACAGGTGGGTTTGAATGGGGTTGTGAAGATAGGCTGAGCGGGTTTTCCAGGAATGCCAGGAGGTGGTCTCTCCACCTTTATAATTCCAGATAGAATTGACTGAGACCCAAGAGCCCTTTGGTCGTCTTGAATAGAAGGGAGGGGATATGCTTGTTCTGCAGCGTGGACACGCCCGCTCCAGGACAGAGATGACAGGAAGGTGCAGCCTTCTCCCTCTCTGTTCAGGTCTCCTTCTGGGGAGCATATAGCAGTAGCAGGGACCCTGAAACTGATTATTTCCCTGCCTGGAGCTGAGGCCACGATCACCTCAATATTGTTAGGAAGTCACCATCAAGTGCAGATGTTGTTTTAAAATGGTCCAAATTGTCAGGATATCTCTGGGAAATACAAGTGTGCCCAAGATTGTGCAAACTGTTGTTTGTGTGATGGTAAAAAGCTGGAAACGATGAGGTGTTGTGCTGGGTGTGTGTGTGGGGTTTGGAGAGGGGTTGTCATTGTTGGTGGAGGATGTTTTGGTCATTGTAGCCATCATATTCTCAGTTATGGAAGCCTCTGTCCCAGATCCTGGGTCCATTGGTTGATGGTGTGTCCTGTAGGATACACCAGGCCTGCAGATCAGCCTGGGGTTTCTGGGAGCAGCGTGGGACCAGAAGCATCATTTACTGTCCCTCTCAGTGGCCTCTCTTCCTTATGGTCCTTCACTCCTGCACACAGTGTGGCCTTTCGCCATCTTGCTGCCTTCCATCCTGCAGTGCCTGGGTGTCCAGCCTAGGCTCCCATTTCAGCTGCTTCTCACACAGGGTAGAGCCCCATGAAGCAGGCGGCCTTGTCCAGCTCCCCTGGCATCTGTGTGTAACATTTATCTATCTTGCTTTATGAAGTAAGATCCTATACTTGATCCTATCACTCTAAGTTTGGAATAGGTTGGAAAGGAATCTTCTGAGCCTCTAACCATTTCTTCTGCCCACATTTCCTATATAAACAGAGTTGGCATTCCTACCTCCAATTTGCTTGAGCCAGCACCAAACTGTGGGCTTTTTGATCTGCATATGTGACCTGCTCCCTGTCTCATGTCTGCTTCTACAATTCGTGCGTGCAGACACACACACACACACACAACTTTGAACCCCCTCTACGCTTAAAGAATCCTCCGTTTGAGGGTATAGAAATTGAGCATTCTGCAAGAAGGATGGGTTATTCTCTTTGGGTGAGCACTTGTTAGTTTAATAAACAGTATCCAAGGGACATGAGGGTGACGCCCTGAGTCTGGAGAACTCTCCTTTCTCTCTCTCCACAGCTTCCCTTCTACTTGCTGTTGGATATGTACAATCCACCACATCCCGGAGCTGGTTCCACCTTTATAGGGGTGGCTTTGATGCATTTGGAACTGAGCTTCTGCTGGATGTCACGTTGGGCAGGCAGTAGGGACCACGGAAGCTCCAGCTGAATTGAAAGGATTTAAGTAAGAGGCTTGGAACTAGGGGTGTGGAAAATATCACTAAATATCTTTGGTACAGGTGGCCTTCCTGCTCTGGAATAAGTTTTATCAGTGGCAAAGTGATTTAGAATAATTTGTCTTCAAGTAACTCTTTTCTCCCAGATCGCATCAGCCCCCCGCTGGTTTTTATCACTGTGCCTGGGAGCTGTGATCCAGTCGCTGCACCAGCCGGCCATCCCCTGCTGTACTGGCCTCCTGCAACCTGCCCAGGTGTGGCGCTCCTGAGTCTGGTTTTCCTCTTTCCCGGAGCATCCACATGGCTAACACTGCTGCTGCTGCTTCCGCCCAGCCCCGCGCTGCCGCTCTCCCCACGTTCCCTCTCCCTGGGGCCGCTGCTCCCTCAGGGTTCCTGCCCTGCAGGATGGCTCCAGGAGGGGCCACGGGCCTCCCACCAAGCTTGGCTAAGCATTGCAGTTCTTTCCAAATCAAAGCAGAAGAACACGTTTGTCTCCCGTAGTGACAGGCCTTTCAGCCAACCCTAGAGCTGAGCTCTTACTTGGATAATTCAGTTTTAAAACTAGCTCGCTAGAGACCTAGAGGAATACCCCAAACACAGAATAAGTTCAGGTTCAGGAAGCAAGGCGAGATTGTTCCAGTGTCTGGGGCCTGAGGCTCTGAGCGTCAGCCCCCAAAATTCCTTTTCCTCTCTCCCCGGGGGCCAGGAGCCCTCATACAGTTGAGCTTTCCTTGGTGGTCTTCCTTGGCACCCCGAGGGCCCACACATATACACAAAATTCCTTCAGCAGCATTTTCATTCACATAGAGACTCATTGGGGCTCATACAGATTTTTTTCCAGGCTAGACTCAGAAATATTGCATTTTTGGAAAAATAAAAAGATATTAGCTGTAATTAAGTTTAGGAGGCAGGAACTGCTTATTTTAAAAATGTTTTTCTGTGTTTTCTACCCTTAAAAAAAATGACAAAGTAAGATTCAAAGAACTTAGCAGATGTTTATTGTTAAACCTGAAAACATTTTTCAATCCCGTTTATTGTCATTCCTCTCACTTAAGAATCTGTACAGCGAGAGTCGAGTTTTCTGAGGCCCTAAAGTGTCTTAAAATTTTACCTGTTGGTTATTGCTTAAGTAAACATGCAGAAGTGCTATTTTACAGATCGTCAGACCTATCAAACGTGCCTGCTCACTCTCTGTGTGCTACACGGCTCTTTGGCCGCTGGCTTTTGGAGCTGAGCTCAAGTTCTTTGTCAAGCTGAATTATGGCAGACACAACTCTCAGTCCCTCTCAGCTCGAAGGAGTAAATGACAGTTGTGGTTCACCCAGGGGAGACTGCCGGCAGAGTTTGGCTCTCCTGGGCCTGCTGGGCGGAAGGGAGGGAGGGCAGGCAGCCGCAGCCACGGCAGCTGGAAAGGCTGTGCGTCTGCTGCCCCTCACTCGGCTCAGTCAGTGGAGGACTCAACACGACTGTCACATGTATGCTCTCGATTGACATATGTTGATAAGAATCATGGTGGAGGCTGTGGGGGTCAAGAGAAAAAGGGTTCAGATCTGAGGGGAAAGAGCTTGAAAACAGATTCAAATTCATTAGCGTTGCTGTTGGAGTCTGTTAATGATTCAAAGTGTTTCTTTGAATTAGAGAATCTCGGGGCTCTTTTAAATGGAGCGTTTCTTTACTTTAAAAAAAGGGGGCTAGTAGATTCCCCCCAAAATATAAATTGGGCTTTGGCAGGAAATCTGCTTCTTGTTGCTGTCGGAGAGTCCTACGTGTCTCAGGAAAGGCAAACATCTGTTTGGAGGGCATCCCGACCTTGGCTTGGCAGAGAACTCTGAAGAGGCGTGGGGATTTGATGTGTAGTTTTCATTCAAGGTAGCATTCAAGGGGGTGGGTAGCAGTGTGGCTAAGCATTAAGAACAGAGCGACTATTCGGTAAGTGTTTCCTGAGTGTCCACTACACACCAGTTACTATGCTATGTGCTGGGGACACAGCAGTCACTGGGACATGCCTAGGAATGAAATAGTTTACCGCTTCTCCCAGACACTGGGATAGCGCACAGCGTGCTGTCGCGAATACCCCGCACCTTTACTGTGGTTCTTTCTTGTGCAGCTGAGATGTGGTGGGCAATTACGATGCACGCAACACACACTGTGGAGAGGCTCAGCCTAGCTCACTATCATGCGTGTGAGCTGGAGGCGAGTCATTTTTGCTCTTGGTCATTTACTCATTAAAATATTGGCAGATTGTGTTAAGATGAAAATTATGAAAATAGTCTGAGATTCATGAGTGCAAGTTTGCTCTTGCAAACTTTGTGCCAGACATTCTTCAGAATTCAGAACCTTTCTTACTTTGCATAGGTGAAATGATGGATATATTATTTAATACCCCTAGTGGGTCCTAGGCAATATCCTTTAATTAAGCATTTTAATATCTCTGCCATTAGATGGGTATATATGAATATCGACGCTAATTGTGGTAAATACAGACTAGAAGAAGCCTGACATCACTTCAGGCCAGGCATTGCTGCCAAATGAGTTATGAAAAAGATTCGGTTTTCAAAGATTTTTAAAAATTTCACAACTATAGGTCAGGAATGATGGACTTATAGTACTGAGGAAGATCAGTCACTGGGATCCACACTGTCTATTGCTTCACACAGACCCCGCAAGAGCATTCACAAAGGGTGTTGTCATGACTGTGCTCTACCTTTACGGTGATCATCTCAGCAGACTTACTAAGAAAACAATTTTGACTTTTCCCTACAAACAAATTTAATTGGAGGAAAACCAGCCCCACTCCCACTGAAGATCTTTAGCCCTGCGTGTGGATTCTCTCCCCAGGCTTCGAGGCTGGCCTTCTGGAATCACTCAGCTAGCTGACTTCTTGTGAACCGTAATGTGAAGCGGGAAACAGAATTCCACCAGAGCCACACCAAAGCTTCTGAATTGGAGCCAGGAAATATTTTATTTGATGCACCACACAACATAAAGCCAACATCCTGGCTGATGGCCCCGGTGGCATCGCCGCAGCAATGGCCGAATGGAGAGCTGGGGGGGAGGGATAAAAGAGTGAGGCGGTGAATGCAACCACGTTGGCCTCATTTCTGTATCTTGTGCACCCCACGCTTCTTCCCCGCCTAGGCCCTTTGTACTTTCTGCTCCCTCTTCCTGGACCATACTTCCTTGGGACTTCTGAAGAACCATTCCTTCTCATCGCTGGGCATCCCTTTCAATGGCCCCTCCTGAGGGGGCATTCTTTGACCTCTCAAATGTTGTCCACCTCCAGTCACTCTTTATTGTATTTTCCTCAAAGCTCTTCTACGAAACGACCTTGTTACTTGTTGACTTATTTACTTGGTCATTATCTTTCTCCTTCACAGGGCAAACACTCTTCTGACTTGTTGACAGGATCCTTAGTCCGTGGAGCAGGGCCTGGCAGATTAAGGGGCTCCCTGAACATCTGGTGGATGCAAGAATGCCCCCTGCAATATTGCTAGCTCCCCTGCTTTATAGGGCCTCTCACCTCTCCCGTCCCAACATGGCAGTGTTTCTTTTGTGACAAATGTCCCAGAAGAAAAAATATTGCAAATGTGGGAAACGCAATAGAGCACGCAGTGTGGCGAAATATTAAATTAGCTTCATAAACTGTGAATCACAAAGCATGGTTCCATCTGTTCTGTGACAGAGTGAAAACACTAAAATTTTCCGTAAAGATAGAAACTAAAAACAAAGAGAAGCCATGAGTTTCATCTCATGCAGAGCCTGTTACTGTTATTTTGGATTTTCTCCACTCCCCCATGAGTCCACCACCATTTCAGTCATTCTATGCTTTTCTGGAATAGGCCCTGGAATCTGTTCATAGCACACATTGGTGTCTTCCATGCTGAAAGTTTCTGCCCCATAGCTCCACGCCTGGCACATAGAAGTCACTCAACAAATATTTGTTGACCATCAATGGTAAATTCCCCTATTATAGATTTATGCTTGAGTCAATTATGTTATTTTTTCTAAAATGGAAATATGCTTTAAAAGAGGTAACCTATAAAAGGAAGCCCTTTCATTCACAATCTAGTATTAATTGGTATGTGTCATTGAAAGGCTTGATGAGGTACAGAGTTTTTTGAGCACAGTCATTACGTGGGCAGGAGAGGTCTGGGTGAGGCATGGTGATGGGGAGCACAAGGGTACTGGTTGTCCTGAGAAGTGATGGGACGTTAGGAGGGGACAGAGGAATGAAGAAGAGTTTCCAAGCCAACTGGTTCACATTCCCATTTTGCCTAAGGCAAATGTGGCAGAGAACGCTGTTCTGGGAGAATTGGTACCTTTAGATTATGTCTATTGGCTGAAAGCATACTGAGGGCAGGAGGTCACGAGGACATCCCAGGACTGACCAAACCACAGTTTTATCTAGGGAAGTCAGGTTAAAGTGAACATCAGTACACAGACAACATTCCTGATAGTCTTCCCAAGAAACTGATGGTAGTGATGGCCTCTGGGGAATGGAAATGAGGGGTGGTAATGTAGTGGGTGAGTCTGCAGAGTTTTGCTTTCTTCTTTATAACCTTTTCTAGAGTTTTAATTTTTTCCTATGCCAATGTATTGGTTTCGCAATTATAAAATTAAAAAATCAATAGAAATCCATATCTTTTTAAGATTTTACCATATTAAAATGCTACCTGAATAAAAATGAATATCATAGCATTTTAATAAAATAATCGTAGGGGGATGTCATGACAGGGTTCAAATTAATTTATTAAGATAAGAAGAAAAAACTTGCATTTGTAAGACACCTTTATTCATGTATATTTTTCAAGTTTCTCTGTAAAACAATGTTCAGCCCTCTCAAGACACCAGCGCTGCTCCAGAAGCAGACCCAGCGGTGGTTCCAGAACCTGGACTCTCAGACTGAAGCTTCTCTGACATACTGCCCTACTCCTCTCCTTCTACTCTCCTTGTGACTCAGTTTCTTCTTCTCCCTCTCTCTCATTATCAATTGAGACTGCTGCCTCTCTGAGGGTTTTGAATTCAAACCCTGCAGAAAAGCCCTGACTGTCACTGTGCAGAACTCAGGGTGGGACCAGCTTCCAGGCTTCTTGACTTCGCTGGTCTCTTTCCCATAAAATGCAATGACCTGAGGGCATGTGCAAATGCATCTATCTTTTCAACCGGAAAGTTTCTAACACACACCCCCTGCGCTTAAAAAACCCAGTGACTTCCTAACGTTGACAGCACGCTGAATAGATATGCAGGCTCTCACGTGCAGTCCTCGTTCATCTCTGGCAGAGAGAGGGACTCCCTGGTTGTGATCCCCTCCTGCAAGGAAGGGGCTGTTTGGTCATAACCACTTGTAGAAAGAGGGTTTGCACAAGTACGAAGGTACTATGATCTATAGCTGTTGGGGAATAAAAGGCATTTCCAACCATCTGCTAATGGAACAGCGCACCCTGCTTAGTGTAAAAGATACTAAGCAAACAGGGCACTCTGGTTCCACCCAAGCATTTGTCAAACACTTTTGATAATTGTACTTCGTGTAAGAGAAAAAACTGCGCAGGGCTGCAGTTATAATAGAGTTGCATGAAACAATTTGGGAGATTTCTTTTTCCTTTTCTATTCTTGTAATTAAAAAGGGTGGGTGCCTCTCATTTGGGAGTCCGTAGGTGGGACCTTGTTTGGAGAAGTGGGGAGATCACAGAGATTGCTGACGAACCTTCTGGCTCTGTGATTTTTTTCAGCGTTGACCCAAGTTAACACTTGTCTGATTTCCCTGTCATTGCAATAAGTTACAGCCCACTCCCTGGCCTTAGGAGAACAATTTGTTTCTGAAAAACTCCTTGTAGGCAGACTTCTTGTAGGTAAAAAGTGGAATGTCCGTTGAAATTATTAATGCATAGTTACTTTAAAAATTAACAGAGTCTATGCATACACGTAATTGAACCTTGCAGAGGAAATCTATCTGTCCACCAAACATGTTTTTCCCCCTTTAGAGGGAAGCCTGAGCTCTGACATGCGGTGTGGACGGTTGTGTCCACACAGGCTGCCTTTCTCAGCCCCTTTGCCCTGCGTGTGAGCATGTGACCACTCCTTGCCAATAAAAGTGCAGCCAATACATATAATTTCTGGGCTGAGGCTTTAAGGAGCAGATGTGCACTTTCCAATGTACTTTTCTCCAGGATTCCGCTGGATTCGGAGTACATGAGGCTTTAGGGGCTGGAGGGGCCACAGGAAGCCTGGATCCCTGAGTCACTATGTGGAGTGAAGGGTCTGTCAACCAGGAGCACCAACACTGGCCTATTACACAGCAAGGAAAAACCCCTGTACTGTGGAAAGCCACTGAAATTTGGAGTTTATTTATCCCCTAGCTTGTGGGTCAGGAAACCTTTTCTGTAAAGAGCCAGAGAGTAACTACTTTATGCTTTGTGGGACACATATGGTCTCTATCTCATGTTCTTTTGCTTCTTTTTTTTTTTTTGGCCAAAAAATGCTGTTTACTTTTTTCAGCTTTATTGAGGTATAATTGACAAAATTGTAAGATATTTTAAAGTGGACAATGTGATGATTTGATATATATATGATTTCTTTTCTTTTTAACTTTAAAAAAACCTTTTAAAAATGTAAAAATCATTCTTAGCTCCCAGGCTGTACCAAAACAGCTGCAGGCTTGGCTAATACAAGCTTTTAATGCCAAACAAAACCCCACACAACAACACGGTGTAATGGTGCAGGAGACAATATTACTGCGAAGGAGCAAAGCATGAAGACGACGGAGAGGAGCTTCAGGCCAGCGGGGCCGACCTCTCCCATTGTGCTGCCCCGTGCTGCCAGGCCACACAAAATCCAGACTGGTCCTCATACCTGCCAAGAGCGCCTCCCAAGTAGAAGTTGGTGCAGTACATCAAACTACTAGACGAGCGAATACCTCCTGCCTCCGCCGGGCGAGCCTCAGGGCGGCTGCACCACGGCTTCCCCTCTCCCATCTCGCTCTATCCTCCGTGGCACTTTTCACCCCGCTCTTTGCACTTGATTCCCTGCAGAGCCGGCTGGAGTCTCCTAGCAGTAGATAAGATCCACTAGCAGATATCGAAGCTCCGCGTGGGGAGATTCCAAGACAGCGTCTCCGTTTCCCCGAGCCCTCACCGTCACCCCCACCATCACAGCCCTTCTCGGGGTTCCCAGGGTCCCCAGGCGGGAGCGCGGCGCTGCCAGACCCGGCGCCTTCCGCTCCACCCCAGCCCTCGGCTCAGGCAGCACAGAGCCCAGACCGCTCAAAACCTCGAGGAAAGTCAGCGTCCAACAATAGAGGAATTAGCACATAGACTCTTCCGCAGCAACCACAGCGAGCATTCTGGAGAATTTACAGTGGTGTGAGAAACAGCTTGGGAGAGAAGAGTAAATGAAAAGAGCAGAATTGAAAATTATATAGTCGGTATGATCCTAATTGTCTAAAAACAAAGACTTGAAGGAGAGACACCAAAATGTTAACAGCGGTCTTCCTGGGTGGTAGATTATGAGTGATTTTTTGAAAAAATTCTGTTCTAAGAAGTTTTTTGGAAATATGTACAAATGAGCCTGTGGTTTTTTTTTTAAATGACCAAAAAAAAAAAAAGAAAGGTAGTTCTTCCTAGAGTCTTTGGCGAGCCGCGCTGTCCAGGGTGGGCCCCAGCTCCGGGCCTGCCCTCCGAGAGTCCTGCCCGGAGCGGTTCCGGTGACCCTGCAGCCGTGCGCAGGGCAGAGCGGAGCAGAGCCGACTGTGTGTTGGCCTCGGGTTTGAACCCCAGGAGAGCCGCAGCCCCCGGGCAACCCTTGTTGGGTGGGCCTGTTTCTTCCCTGCCTGAAACATTCGACTGGTGTCAGATCCAGTGTCTTATCTCAGAAGACACGTGTCCACGATGGGCGTCTAGGTCCCCGTTTGTTTCCTGAGTCCTGGCATGGGATGCAGAGGAAGCAAGCTTGGCTGCTGGCCTGGGCGGTGCCCTCTCCTACCCGCCCCGCCACGTGGCGTCAGAGCTCAGCCTCCGCGCTCTGCTCTCGCGCCCCCACCCCTGCAGTCCGGGCCCTCCAGGCTGCCTCCTCGCGCCTCTCTCGGGTGATCACCGTGTGGCGATGCTGTGACTGTCCCCACAGAGGTCATCACGCACGCACGCACACCTACACGCGTGCTCCCTAGAATATTTATTGGTACCCTGCAAGGCACGTGGGTGGGCGAAGCATTCAATCCTTCAGCCAGTCAGCAAATCGTCCCCGCGCTGTCAGGCGTTACTCCAGGTGCCAGGGTCCATGAGACAAAGGAGAGAAAACGCCCCTTGCCCCTGGGAGCAGACTCTGAGCTGGTGAGATAGACGGGAAGCAAATACGTATATAGCAGTGAGGCAGAGCAGCGGCAGGTGCCATAACGAAAAATAGGGCTGAGGAAGGGGCCAGCAGCCAGAGTGAATCCTATGAAATGGGTCAGGTCATGGGACTCCTACAGGATCTGTGCACCACTCTCCACCTCCATCCTAGAACCGTTTTCTTCCCCCCAGTTTTACTGAGATATAACTGACATAAAACATTGTATACATTTACAACGCCCAACATGATGATTTGATATTCGTGAATATTGCAAAATGACCACAACAAGGTTTAGTTAGCATCCATCACCTCACATAGTTATAATTTTTTTTCTTGTGGTGAGAACTTTTAAGATTTACTCTTTTAGCAACTTTCAAACATACGATACAGTGTCGTGAAGCGTAGTCTCAGTGCTGTACCTGCACCCCCAGGACTCGCTCATCTTGTAACTGAAAGTTTGTACCCCGCTTCTGGTAACCACTAATCTGTTCTCTGTATCTATGAGTTCATTTTTCTTTTAATTTCACATATAAACGAGGTCATACAGTATTTGTCTTTCTCTGCCTGACTTATTTTCCTTAGCATAATGCCCTCAAGGTTCATCTGAATTGATGCAAATGGCAGGATTTCCTTCTTTTTTTGTAGCTGAATAATATTCCATTGTATGTATATACCACATTTTCTTAATCCATTCATCCATCGGTGGACACCTGGGTTGTTTTTAGTCTTGGCTGTTGTGAATAATACTGCAATGACCAGGGGGTGCGGACATCTCTTCGCAATAGTGATTTCATTTCCTTTGGATATATACCCAGAAGTGGAATTGTTGGATTATATGGTATTTCTATTTTTAATTATTTGAGGAGACTCCATTCTGTTTTCCATGGTGGTTGTACCAAATTCCATTCCCAGCAACAGTGCACCAAGGTTCCCTTTTCTCCACATCTTCACCACCACCTGCTATCTCTTGTCTTTTTGATAATGGCCATTCTAACAAGCATGAGGTGATGTCTCATTGTGGTTTTGATTTGCATTTCCCTGATGATTAGTGATGTTGAGCATCTGCTCGTGTACCTGTTAGCCATTGAATAGCTTCTTTGGAAGAATGTCTGTTCAGGTCCATTGCCATTTTTAAACTGGATATATATATATATTTTTTTGCTATTGAAGTGTATGAGTTCCTTATGTATTTTGTATATTAACCTCTTCTCAGCTGTGTGGTTTGCAAATACTTTTTCCCATTCCGTACATTGTCTCTTCTCTTTGTTGACAGTTTATTTTGCTGTGCAGAAGCTTTTTAGTTTGATGTAATTCCACTTGTTTAGTTTTTATTTTGTTGCTTGTTCTTCAAGTGTCATATCCAAAACATTGTTGCCAAGACAATGTCCAGGAGATTTTCCCCTATGCTTTCTTCTTCTAGGAGCTTTATGGTTTCAGGTCTTACATTTAAGTCTTTAATCCATTTTGAGTTAATTTTTGCAAGTGGTATAAGATAGGGATCTAGTTTCGTTCTTTTGCATATAAATTTCCAATTTTCCCAGCACCATTTATTGACAAGACTGTTTTCCTCCACTGAGTATTCTTGGCTCGCCTGTCAAATATTAGTTGGCTGTAACCTGGGACCTTTTTGACCTCTTCTCCTATTGCTATCTTTTCCCTCTTTGGTATTTTTGACTGAGTAAAACATTTGTAATAGTTTCAGGTTTATTTTCCTGTCTGATGCTGTTACTTTGAATTTGTCTACATCCTGTGGTACCATGAGTTTTTTTCTTTTTGTTAAGATTATGATAGTTTACAACTTTGTGAAATTTCAGTTGTACATTATTGTTAGTCATGTTGTAGGTGCACCACTTCACCTTTTGTGCCCTCCCCCCACACCCCTTTCCCTGGTAACCACCAATCAGTTCTCTTTGTCTAAATGTTAACTTCCACCTATGAGTGGAGTCATACAGAGTTCGTCTTTCTCTATCTGGCTTATTTCACTTAACATAATACTCTCAAGGTCCATCCATGTTGTTGTGAATGGGATGATTTTATCCTTTTTTATGGCTGAGTAGTATTCCATGGTACCATGAGTTTTTAAAGGTTATCCTACAATTTATTGACTTGCTCTGTGCCATACTTCATGGAATTCAGTGGTTTCCCACTCTGGTTTCACATGAGCCCCCCTTGGAAGCTTTAAAGAAATGCCAGTGTCTAGGTCTCCCCTGCAGAGATTCCGAAGTAGCTGGTCGTAGGGTGGCAGGTGGTTATAGGCATGAGTGGTTTTTAAAAGCTCCCTGAGGGATTCGAATGTGCAGTTGGAACTAAGAAGCTCTTATTTTATCCTTAAAAAGAAAACCTCCTGAAATTCGTATTAGTATCTCCTTTTGGGCTCTGGTATAGAGGGACTTCACACGTCTTTTCACAGTTAGAGCTTCAGTGCCTAGAAGAGTGTCTGACATATAATTTTTGACATATACTTATTCTATTGCTCAATAAATATATGATCAATGAATAAGGAAACTATGGCATTAAAGGCTTAAATACCTTGTCTAAGGTCGCACATTTAATAAGTGACAAGAATTCTAACCCACACTCTTAGCCACATATCATACTCTCTTGCTAGACTCTTACCCTGTAAATCAGGCTGGGAGCAGTGCGAGATGGGAAGGCAGGTGACACTGAAGGCAGATTTTTCTTATTTCACGACTTCTCCTGGGGTTTTGACAAAAATACTGCTTTGTTAAAATGGATTAGAGTTGATTTGGAGGCTGTTCCAGGGACATTTGGTGAGACCACATCTTTCAGGAGCAGGATGAATTACATTGAAGGAGAGGGCTAGTGATTTTGTTTCCCCTGGACAGAACTGACCCATAGTATACTTTAGGGCAAAAACAAGAGCTTTCTGTCAAAATTCTGTTTTATGGTAATTGAACCACAAGTCATTTCTAAAACAGCTTAAATCTATGTTTCCTGAGATGAAAGTGTATGCGACAAACCACATCTTGACATTTCATATATTATAATGTGGTTAGCCTCTGCTTTTAAATTTTAGTTATCTTGATGATAGCGATCTTTGATAAAATAGTGTTTGAATGGAGATGTGAATGTGGATGTTTGTATGAAAGAGAGAAAGAGAAATATTACAGAAAGAAAGTGAGAAAGGAATTACATCAAGAATCAAACACTGTAATATGCAAGTACTTTTTGTTATGGATTAAATGTTTGTGTCCCCCCAAAATTTGTATGTTGAATCCCGAACGCTCAGTGTTGCTGAATTTGGATGGGGCCTTTAAGGAGGTAACTAAGTAACTAAGGTCATAGGGTGGGGTCTTGATTCAATAGGATTAGTGTCCTTAATAAGAAGAGACCCGAGAACTTGCTCAGCCGCCCTATGAACGCACACGGAGGAAAGGCCAAGTGAGGACATAGCGAGAAGGTGGCAGTCTGCAAGCCAGGAATAGAGTCTTCATCAGAAACTCTATTGGCTGGAACCTTCATCTTGGACTTCTAGCCTCCAGATCTCTGAAGAAACGAGTCTGTGGTGTTTTGTTACGCCAGCTCTAGCAGACCAGTACACCTTTGGAAGAGTGTAGGTGGCCACAAGGACATGAAATTGTTATTTTTGTATGTCAAAATTGCCAGTCACTAATACTATGCCAAAACCTTTTATTGAAGTTTATTCCCAGAATCTTAATTGGAAAAAAAATTTCAGAAAACAGGGTAGAATTTATATAAAACTATTTTTTTCTAGATGAAAAAGCAGATTAGTGCCATCTCCAAGTTAACCTATTAAACTGGGTTAGAACACTGCAGAAAGAAAGTAACTGTGTGGACCCATGGGAAGCTGTGGGTGGAACCATGGCAGGATAGAAGTGTGTTTGGTAGGCCAAGAGGACTTTTTGAATAATAAAATTAAAATAATTCATGTACTACTTCTTGCTCAGGCTTAAAGTAATATCACCTATCCAAACTTCTTAATTTACCTTAAATTTACTAGTCCTTCAACCTTCTCTTGTGAATATATTGTATTCCCTTTGTTGTCCTTAACAAATCTGATTTTCCAATCTTTTATTTTTTCATGTTTTGGGAAACAGTTTAATATAATGGTTAAAAACTCAGGCTTTATGGAGATTTCTGATTCTGGAGTGAGTATAGAAGGACATAAAAGACCTTCTTGCCCATTGAAACACCAAGAAAAATCTAGAAAAAAATAGTTTTCTATGGGACCATGGCATTGGTGTTCACATGAGGAAGCCTTGATTAACCGAATTCCAGAGAGAAAAATCGTTTATAAGTGAGCAGAGAGCAAGGCAGCTTCTGTACCTGGGGCAGCTTCCTCATCTGGCTATGGGTAGGTCTGACAAAGAGATGGAGGAACTTTACAGGGTCAAAGGGCAATAAGCTGGTCCTTGGACCACGTGGGGCTGTCAGGATAAATAGAGTCTGAAAAGCCCCAAATGCAGAACAGATTACTGGGATCAGCAATTCTCCCCTGTCCTCTGACCCTCCCCCACCATGAATTTCATTAAGAAAGTAACAGTGGAGGAAGGGCTGGTAAACAGAGAGAAATCTCTTAGTCCTATGCATTCCTATGGTGTTTGGATTCCAGATCCCTGCCTGGAGATGAATAGAAAAATTCAAAATATTCCAAAAATATCTGAAACTGTAGCCAATCTTCTCACAGCTCAGCTGCTGAAAACATAAAAACGGCTATGACTCAGGAGGTTGGGGGTTGGGCTAATCACAGGTGATTTCGATCTAATTAATGCTGTAACCCAGATCCAGCTCCAGCTTGACTCTCAAAGAAATATGAAAGACCACCTCCTCACAGTAACTGTCAGAGAAAAGGGCTTGTATTTACTGGGAAGCAAAACAGGAAAACAAAACTAGATATTATACTTCAGTTATCACTGCTCTTTTTATACATGATGTCTGGAATATAATAAGAGAATTATGAAGCATGCTCAGAAACAGGAAAATGGGATCTACAATGTGAAGAAAAGATAGTCAATAGAAACAGACCCATAGGGCTGGCCTGGTGGCCGAGCGGTTAAGTTCGCACGCTCTGCTTCGGCAGCCCAGGGTTTTGCTGGTTTGGATTCTGGGTGCAGACATGGCACCACTTGCCAGGCCATGCTGAGGTGGTGTCCCACATGCCACAACTAGAGGGACCCACAACTAAAATATATAGCTATGTTGGGGGGTGATTTGGGGAGAAAAAGCAGAAAAAAAGATTGGCAACAGTTGTTAGCTCAGGTGCAAATCTTTAAAAAAGATAAAAGAAACAGACCCATAGATTACTCAGTTATTGGAATTAATAGACAGAACTTTAAAATAACTACTACAGATATGTTTTTAAAATTTACAGGAAAAGATGGATGTAATGGGTGAAAATATTGGGTATTTCAGAATAGATGTGGAAAACTCTGAAAAAGAACAAAATGGAAATTCTAGAACTGAAAAATACAATGTCTGAACCAAACACTCATTAGATGGGCTTAACATTGGATTGAATCCTGCAGAAGTGAAGATCAGTGAACTTGAAGACAGACAACTGATGTATTGACATTAATATCAGACAAAGTAGACTTTAAGGTAAGAGACATTACCAAACGAAAGAAGGACATTTCATAATGATAAAAGGGAAAATCATCAAGAGGATAATGATTCTAAATGTGTACAAACCTCAAAATATAGGAAGCAAAGATGGATAGAAATGAAAGGAGAAATAGACAAAGCCACAATTATAGTTGGAGGTCTTAATACACTCCTCTCTCAGAATTGGGTAGAGCAAGAACACAAAAAAATTAGACAGGCTGTAGAAAGTCTGAACCACCTTATCAACCATATTAACTTAACCGGCATTTACGTAACACTACACGGAGCTACTGCAGAATAGTCCTTCTTTTCAAGTGCACTTCGAATATTTACCAAGGGCGAACTCATGCCGGACCATAAAAAGAAGTCTCAACAGAATTCAAAAGACAGAACTTGTACAGAGTACGTTCTTGGAATACAGCAGAAAATAATAACAAAAAGATATTAAGAAAAATCCCCAAACACGGGGAAATTAAACAATGTGCTTTAAAGAAGGAATCACAAGGAAAAGGAGAAAATATTTTGAACTGAATTACAAGGAAAACACCCATCAGAATTTGTGGGATTCAGTAAAATAGTGCTTAAAGGGAAATCTATAGCTTTAAAGGCTTGCATTAGAAAATTAAAAAAGGTTTAAAATCAATGCTTTCATCTTCCACCTTAAGGAGCTACTAAAAGAAAAGGCAAATTAAGTACAAAGTAAATGGAAAGAAGAAAATAATAAAGAGCAGAAATCAATGAAATAGAAAAATGAAGAGAGTCAACAAAGCCAAAAGTTGGTTGATTGAAACAATTGATAAAATATATAAACCTTTAACAATATGGATCAAAACAAAAGAGAGCAAACACAAATTACCAATGTCAGGAGTGAAAGAGGGACATTATTAGAGAACCTACAGACATTTAAACGATAACAAGGGAATATTATGGTCGATGTATGCCAATAAATTCAATGACATAGATGAAGTGAACAAACTCCTTGAAAAACACAAATTAACAAATTTGACAAAAAAGAAATAGAAAATTCCTAAACCGTATGTTTGTTAAGGAAATTATATTCAAAGTGAAAAACCTTTCTACAAAAGAAAATCCCAGGTCCAGATGACTTCACTGGTGAATTCCCCCAAACATTTAAGGAAGAAATAATGGCCACTTTATACAAACTTGATTAACATTAGAGGTTGTTATTATATCATCAATATGGTGCCGTAAGTCTCCTTCAGTTTTCAGCATCTATCTTAAAACAAAGAGGACATAACTTTTCCTAGTCTTCTAGAAAAAGCCTGAATTCAATGGGAATTTACTTTGTAAATCCTACATTTCTTTTCTGTGTTCTTTGACTTAGAATGGTATGTGGTGTTTGCAAAACATTCTACATTGCTGTCGCCTCTGACTTTAATCTTTTTTAACCTTTTAACACAAAACCAGTTGTTCCTCTCCAACTTGAAAAGGAGGTGTGCCAAGCAGTGTGACGAAAAACTTTCCAGGATTCTATCATGCCTGGTTTTCTGGTGATCTTTTAATAACAACTAAAACTTTGTTGACTTGTTTCTTCAGTTCTTTTGTATAAACCCTTTCTGGAGAATGACAAAGAACTGTTCAGATCAAGTGTTTCCTGCCTTAATCTGGTTTCATATAATGGGCTGAGATTGAAATTTGTATAGTAAATGGAAAATTTGTGAGCAGTCACAATAAGGGCTGGAGGAAGCTTTTTTTTTTCTATCCTTCCTCAGAAATACTAGGAGCCAGTTAGACTAAATCCTTCAGAAGCATTCTTTATCGCTGTTGTTTGATGTAGTTCCAGCCACTTCAAACGCAGGAGGCATCCAGACTTCTCTGAGTTGAAACTGAGGTTGTATGTTGCAGAGGCCCCAGGAAACTGGTAGTATCGACTGAAGAGTCGTCACCGTAAAAATGACCCAGCGACTAAGTACTCATAACCTGAGTGATGAGCGACCTGCAGATCTGGGGGCCTCTCCTCTCTACCCCTCCCGGTTTCTTTACTCATTTTCCCCCAGCAGCAGAAAATTGAATTTTTTAGACTTCAAGATATCCGGCCTCAATAAAGGACAATTTTCTTATAGACTACCATATTCCACTATATTTGAGTACAGACTAAGCTGCTGTAACAGAGAGACTCTAAGATACAGTCGCTTTAATAAGATGGAAGTTTGTTTTTTTTTTCATGTAACAGTTACGAGGTAGGTTGGCAATCCATGGCAAGTAGGTGGCTCTGCTCCACGAAATCATCCTTTATCTTATTTCTCCACCATTCCCCAGAGCAAGAGTTTCAACCTTAGATCCATGGGCCCTTGGGAGACGAAGGTTAGAATTTAGGGAATCTGATGAATTTGGATGGAAGATGTGAAATCTTTATTTTCACTCACCTCTAAGTAATATTTAGTATTTCTTTCCATTTTGAATGTAGGTAACACACAACAATGATATTAGCAGTATTTATGAATTTTTTACCAATAGAAGTTACAGATAATTTTATATCATATTCATTTGTTGCAAATATCTTATAACATTACATCACATCACCATTAACAGTAGGCCTGCCTCCAGAGCTTGCTATTTAATGGGTTAATAAACACATACTTATTACATTAAAACTTGTAAACATAATTTTGAGATGTATTGTAATATATTTTCTTTTTTAACTAAGTGTATTTTATTTCATGCATTTATAAACATTCTGAGAAGGGCTCCATAGGTTTGACCAGATTGCCAAAGAGTTCCCCAGCACAACATAGGTTAAAATCTCTGCTCTGAGATATTTCCCTTGTCTTCATGGTGGAATGTTGCTTCTTTGCTCCACATCATTTCATTCTAGTCAGAAGGAAGGGGAAAAGAGGAAGTGGGATCAAGCATTTTCCTTACAAGAAGATAATCTAGAGGTTGCACGCCTCCCTTCAGCTCATGCTGTGCTAGTGATGATATGGTCAAATGGCCACAACTAGCTGCAAGGCAAGTGGGGACTGTAGCATCTGACTAGAGGCTACGCGCCCTGCTAAGCATGGTGCTGGTGGCAGTGGTAAGCTCTCGCACTAAAATGAAGAGAAGGTGAGTATACACAGGAGGACAGCTTACAGTCTCTACCACTCCCACACAATTCGATTTGGATTCTGAAATCTGTTTCGTCGATGCTTTAGTAAAATGCATGATTTCTCCTGATCTGGAGATTCTATAGTCCTATTTGGAATTGGTCTGCAAGATTTCAGACTGACTGTTGTGTTTATAGTCTTGAAAAGCATTATAAACATAGAAGGTGTTTTCTTACCCCAAATGGTTAAATGGGAGATCATACAAATGCAGGTAATTACATTCAACATGAGCAACAAAAGCGTATTCGAGATCTTTCCACCTGGTTGTGAGAATCCTTTGTATAGAGATAAAAGCTGTATTCAAATTCTGTTTCTTTCTTTCTTTTTAAATTATTTTTTGTATTTTTGAGTAAACATACTTTGAATGTCAACTCTGTTCTACGCAAGATGCTGGGGATTCAGCATGCTAAAATTAAGAAAACAGTTTTCTTATCCTTAGGAAGCTCATGTTGACGAAAATAATCCATAACCAATCTATAAATGAAAATTTGGGAGAGTTTATTCTGAGCTAAAATGTGAGGACAATGGCCCGGGGTCCTTCATCCCGAAGGAAGAAAGGGCACCAAAGAAGTGGGGTGCACAGAGTGGTTATATACCCCCAGAGAGGATGTTTCACATATGATTGAAATGTCCTTTTACAATAGTCACGAGACTGCTCTGTCGGCACAGCGATTGATGGATGCAGCAGGTAGGTCTGCTGTCTTGGTGAACACAGCAGGGTGGCAGGTCTGTTGTCTCGAGCTGGGTGGTCACAGGTGAGCTGGGTGGTCAAAGGTGAGTGCAGCAATCAGTTCCTAGCCTAAGGAAAGATGTTTATCCTTAAGGAAATGCCAATGTGGGAGGAAGTTGCATCTTTATCTTAAGGCCATTTGTTCTTACCATAGGAAATGTTTAAAGCAGATATGCAATGCATGCTCGATGGCCATGTCAGGCCCTTTTGGAAAAAACAGTCAGGCCGAATTAGGTTTACACCAAATGGCTTCCTGATATACTCCAATATATCCTATTGCTTGCCATTTCTATTTGTCACTCACAATCACGTTTGAGTGTGGGTGTGCACAAATGCATGTGTTTGTGGGTGGGGAAAAGAATGGCACACATAAATAAATTGTCTTTAAGTGGGATTGTTGCTAAAATAAAGAGAATAAAGGTGTAGTGGAGATAGAAGGAAATGAACGTCGAGTGAGGAATGGAAAATTAATCTTCAAAGAGATGAAAGTTATCATTTTTATTATTGCACATATAACCAACACATCGTCTGTCCCTGAGATGGATCCCTGTTTCACCCTCTTTTGACTCAGAAGCAAACATCAAGACTTCTTTGCAATCATCTTAAAGAATTTTCTACTATCAAAACACAAGCCAGCAATATTAATTTTACTGAATATTTTGTAAGGGATGAGGGTAATTGACATTGCACAGTTCAATGTTATTTCACTCCAAATCATTTCACTCACTTCAAAAAGTCCCTTTACACCTTCCTCTTTTTTGGTCTCTCCAACCCTGAAGTCAAATAGGTGGTCATCTCTGCTCCTCCTCCTGGCATCACCTAGTATTTCTGCTCTGGTTTCCTTTATACGGGGATCTATAGCACCTTTTCTCTGCCCCACAAGTGGCCTTTCTTCTGCAGACCAACTTAGTTCTGCCCAGCAACTCCAAGCTCATTCACCTATACCCATGGCTCAGTGGTGTCTTTCAAGGATGGAAAGTCTATTCTTTCACATAGTATTGGGATGATTAATTTAAAAAATGTATTGCTACACCCAGAACTGTTTAGAACATTACTTGTGTGGGGGACTGGAATTGGCCACCCCAAGATATGTTTCTTTGGCATGAGGATTATTTGGGGCTGGTTACTTTTAATAAACTGCAGACAGGAAAGCAACTCTGAAAAGTAGAATTTACTTGCTCTTTGTTAAGAGACATTTACATTGTAAAGGAAATCTCCATCTGTAAAGGTGTCTCCCTCTCTGTACCAGGAAGAAGGGGGGATGAACTTATCTCTAGAAACTCTTAATCAATGCCAAAGACAAGGACATAAATCTGCATCCTGTTTACTGTACTTGTGTGGTAATCTCCCATGATCGACTCCTCCACCGCCAACATCCTCCTTTGTCTTTAGCTGAGGAGGCTATTTAAGGTCGTGGTTTCAGCCATTTTGGTGAGTTGCTCAGGTTGCCTGAGCCTCTCCCATGTATACATGTTATAAAGCTTTGTTTAATTTTCTCCTGTTATTCGGTCTCACATGAATTTATTTTGTTCTCCGGTCAGAAGAACCCACAGCTGGTAGAGGAAATGTCTTCCTCCCCTACGCTTGCTATTGTGAAGTGAGTGATGCACGGTGCAGTAATATAGTGTTGCGGGCTCTGGGGGTGGGTAAGCGGGTAGGGGTGTGTGGTAAGGTGGCCCAGTTTAATGATTTTGTTAGTTGAGATAGCCTATAATTGTATACATCAGTTGCTCAGTGCTATAAGACTCCAAACAGGCTCTTGAAATTCTGTTCCTTCCCTACTCCTTAATGCAGTACAATGTTTAGGTTCATCTTTTCAATTTTCCTGGAGAAATTAAATATTGTCCACGATTTGGAAGTGAAGAAAGAGCATGAACAGAGAAGAGGTAGGGAAAGATTTTAGGTTGGAAAAATGGCAGAAGTAATGCTCGGTCATCAGGGTGGCGGTGGAGGTGGGAACGGAATCCCACACGAGGCTTCCAGCTCCCCAGGATTAACACAGCCAAACGTTAACTCTGCTCAGCTGTAGTTTGGAAGGTTCGGATGAGTATGCTTGCCTTTGCAGCAGCTGTCTCTTGAAAAGTGAATCTCCTGTAACACATCCGACCCAGCCATTCTCGGAGGCTTCATCCCCCAGGCTGCACGCTAAGGGAGGATGGTGGGACCAAAGGGTACAAGAGATGTGAGGTAAGTTTGAGCAGGAGCTGTTGGGTCAAAGTGGGACAGTGCCTGTGTGCGTGCGTGCGCATGTGTGCATGCATGCGCTCTGAAAATGGCGACTTGAGCTGGAGTCAGGGAAAGGGAAGGAAGCGTGGAGAGAGCAGGTTATGACAGGGGCAATAGATAGTGAATATTTCTCCAGGCGTGGCGAGTGGAGAAGGGAAAGAGAGGTTGGGTGTGCCTTTGCTAGATCTCCGTCAGTTAGCTCACTTTATGTTGCAAGTATTAGCAAACTTAACTCAAGCTGTCTTAAACAATAGGGTTTTCATTAGAATAGGTTGAGAGCGGGCTTTGGAGTAAGACTGCTTGGGTTTGAATTCTGACTTTAACATTTGAGATCTTGAGTAAGCTACTTAATCTTGGTGTCTCAGTTTCTCCCTGTCAATTAAATAAATTCATTTAAATTAAATTAATTTACAATTAATTAATAAATTTAAAGCACATTGAAGAGTGTTTGGCTTCTGGCAAGTTTTCAATAAGTAGCAATGGGCTGGCGTGTGGCTGAGTGGTTAAGTTCGTGAGCTCCACTGCGGTGGCCCAGGGTTTCGCTGGTTCGGATCCTGGGTACCAACATGGCGCTGCTCATCAGGCCACGTTGAGGTGGTGTCCCACATGCCACGACTAGAGGCACTCACAACTAGAATATACAACTATGTATACTGGGGGGATTTGGGGGCGATAAACCAGAAAAAAAAAAAAGTGGCAACAGGTGTTAGCTCAGGTGTCAATGTTTAAAAAAAAAAGTAGTAACTATTATTTGTTATTATTATGTTAGTAAAACCAACCTCCCAAACCTGTACAGTTAGTTTACAGAAATCCACCGGGCAAAGGGAAATAATACGATCCTTTACTTTGCTGTAGTTTGATATAAGTATTTTTTTTTTTGAGGAAGATCAACCCTGAGCTAACTACTGCCCATCTTCCTCTTCTTGCTGAGGAAGACTGGCCCTGAGCTAACATCCATGCCCGTCTTCCTCTACTTTATACGTGGGACGCCTGCCACAGCATGGCTTTTGCCAAGCAGTGCCACGTCCGCACCCGGGATCCAAACCAGCAAACCCGGGGCTGCCGAGAAGCAGAACGTGCAAACTTAACCGCTGCGCCACTGGGCTGGCCCCCATACTTAGTATTTTAAATCATTATTTCACAGTGTTAACTATGCCATTCTCTCCTTAAAATTATGTGTGTGCGTAAGAATTACAGGGCTCTAATTTGAAACTCTGAGCTGACTTCATGTGTAGTCACTTTAATCATACAACAAACCTACAAAATGTTTAAGTGTCAATTATGAGGATGACGAAACACAGAAAAGCTGCAGTTATCAAAACCTGCACCGTAGTTGACTGTACAAGATGAATAATTGGATGGCAGTGTAAAGAATGCTCCTGAGGACCAGGCTGCTGCTGATTAGATCTTCTTTGCTGTTTAAATATTCTCCCAGCTGGAATGCCCAGAAGGCAGTTGGACATTAGCCTTGTGGCTTTTGGGGGTAACCTACAGTTTGTCAGCACAGGACTAGGGTGAGCACCATGGGACTTTCCCCAGGCTTCTGGTTAACATACTGTATCCTTAATCCCTTAAACCAATGAATGGGGGAGAGAAAAAGAAGGTCCCACTGTAACTGGAGGAAAACAGAGAAAGAACGGGAAAATGGAAGGAAGAAAAATATTCCTGAAATGCCTTCTTTGGGCCAGACACTTTCTAGGAACTTTCAAATATTATCCTTATATCAACTCTGTGGGAAAGATATTCCTATTCCCATTTGCAACAGAGAAACAGCTATTTCTCTCCTTGTTTTCCTTGCTGATAGAGCTCCACCTTTTTTGAGTGTTTCCCTCCCTCACATGACGGAGGTCTTTCGCATGTCCCCATCCCTGAGCAACAGGGATAATCCTAATAAGTCGTTGTTTTCTCATTATCCTCGACAAGGCTTGTTTATCCATGAACAAGAGATAAAATTCTAGTCAATAAAAGGGGATGAGAAAGCTGCTAGGAAGATTCTGAGAAAGAGTTCTTTATTCTTTAAAAGAGACCGCAGGACACAGGCCTCCAGCTGCTGCTGTCCGTGGATGTGCGTACAGAGATGCTTGAAAGGGTGGGCGCTGTCTTATGATCGTAAGAGGAGCTAGCTGGAGGGCAAAGCAGACAGACTACCGTGCTTCCAATCTTTGGACATTTGTGCACGATTATAAACATTCTCCTTCTTTAATTCTTTTGGGGGCTGGTGGTTCTGTCACTTGTAGGTAGAAGCATCCTGATACACTATTTTCCAAATTATGAGAGAATTGACGTATAGGAAGATGAAGAGAATTGCCTGTATTTGCATGCATAATATGGAGCGGACAGAGCAGGTTTCTAGTATGGAGATATGTCTCTTCTAAACAGCGCACACACACACACACACACACACACACACACACACTCCAGTCTGACAGTTTCTATCTTTGAACTGGCAAGTTAGTCTATTTACAGTTATTGTAATTACTGATATATGGGATCTGTTTCTATTGCTTTGGTGATTATTTCAATTTGTTCCACTTTTTCTATGTTTCCTTTGAATCCTATTTACTTAAGAAAGTAAATATCTATACCTTCCCCCAACAAGATGAGAAGTCTACATGTACTTATGCTCTTAAGACTCTCTCCTGCCTTTCTCCACCCTGATCTCATCATTTCAATATTATCTAGAAACTTACGGATTATTCCATGTATATATTTTTTCTTTTTCTTTTCTCCAGACTTAACTGTTTTTAAGTAACAAAAAACTCTAACAAGATATCTCTCTATTGTCTATCTATCATCTATCTACCATACTATAAATTTATCTTATAGTTAAAATTCATAATATTTACTTATTCTGGAATCAATCAATTGTCTGATGAGTGGCCTAATGTTGGCCTCTCGTATGTTAAAATTTGGGATATTGCACTTTGCAGTGTGTATGGTGGTTGTTTCATTGTCAATTTTAAGTTCCTTTTACAATTTGTAAAATTTAAATCAACTATTTGTGTATTCTTTGAAGTCCTCAGTAAAATAACCTATTTTTTCCCCTTAAATGTGGTATTTAAATACCTTTACTTGATGTATCTCATAGAGTATCTCTTGGATCTTTTTTAAGTAGTTCATCCAAAACATTTTTTTCAATGTGAATCTTAATCTGACCATTCTTCTGAGACCTTGAATGGCTGAGAATATTTTTTATCTTCCCTACATATCTAAATAACAGGAATCTTTCTGTCAATATTTTGAAAATTGTTTTCTTATTCTATCTTCTATGTATCTTAATCTCTTTTTCATCTTTCCTATTGCTTTTCTCTTTAGGCTGAATTTTAGATAATTTCTTCAGTTCTGTTTTCCAATTCATTAATTCTTTCTGTAGCTATGTCTTATATATTGTTGAAACCATTTATTGACTTTTTAATTTCAGTTACTATATTTTTCACCTCCAGAAGTTTTGTTTCGTTCTTTTTAAAATCTGCTGGCTGCTTAATCACAGTAACCAGACTCTCTTCTATTTATGGAAATATATTAAATATACTTATTTCTTATTGTGATTCCAGTATCTGAAGTCATTGAGAACCTGATCGTGCTGTTTGTGGTTTCTTCTGGCTCTTGTCTGTAGTTCCTTTTTTTGTGTTTTGTTTATTTGGTTTTTTAACTGAGAGCTGCCCATTTTTCTAGTATAAAATTCTCTGAGGCTCTTTCAATGTGGATTTGCATTTGTTTCTATCACACACTTCAGGGCACTGAGAGTCTGGTCCCCTGTCAACTAAAGCTGTACTTGGAGTTTCCTTAGCTTATTTAGTTGATATAAATTTGGGCTTAATTATACATGAGCGCTGGCTCAAAGGGATGGTTTCTCAAGGGGAATTTCTTTTCTTTTTTTCCCTTTACTCAACATCAATGTTTGAAGGCAGTTTTCCCGTCAGTGCTTTGGAGTGGGGCTTGCTGTCTATGTTTTGTTCTTATACTGACAGTGCAGGCCTTTGGGGTCCTAGCTTTGTGAACAAGGTCTCCCATTATACGACCCAGCTTGGGGAGGCTCTAGCACTTGTTTCCTGTATCCTATGCCCTCTGGGGCTTTGACAGCTAATACTCAAGATCAGCTGATTTGGTAAATGTTTTTGAGGTGAAAGATGTCTACTGTGCTCTCCTTAACTTTCTGGAGTCCTGCTTTCACTTTGTTTTTGGCCTAAGTGTAACTTACTTTCTTGCTGCCTCATGGATATTTTGAAGAAGATATTTCTATTTTTTTTTCCAGTGTTTTTATTTGGGTAAGAGCATTGGAAGTTTGAGCAAGATGTTGAAATTTCTGTTGGTAATATTATTGAATGTACTTATAGAGGGACCCTGAAGAGTTACATAATTTGCAGCCCGAAACTTGAATTTAAGCTGTCCTATTCCTGAAAATTGTTGATTACTTTTAGGACATGTATGTCTTTTGGTTCAAGCATTTGCTCATGTGGAAATCTGATCTTTGCATCAAATTAAACTGAAGGAAATGAAAAGAACTGTGTTGATCTTATGATAGGGCTAACTGGATCATTTAATTGGTGCTACATACATAGTATATTAGTCAAGGTTCTCCAGAGAGACAGAACTGGTAGGATATACATGTCTGTATATGTATATACACATATACTATGAGGAATTGGTTCACACAATTATGGAAACTAAGTCCTATGATCTGCTGTCTGCAAGTTGGAGACCCAGGAAAGCTGGTGGTGTAACTCAGTCTGAGTCTGAAGGCCTAAAAACCAGAGTAGCTGATGGTGTAGACTCCAGTCTGAGTCAGAGAAGATGCAATGAGATGTCCCAACTCAATCAGTGAGGCAGGAGAAAAGAGGCAAATGGGATGAATTCCTCCATCTTCCACATTTTGTTCTATTCCAGTCCTCAAGGAATTGGCTAATGCCCACCCACATTGAGGAGGACAATCTACTTTACTGAGTCCACTGATTCAAATGCTGATGTCACCCAGAAATACCCTGACAGCCCCAGAAATACTGTTTACTCTGGGAACCCCACAGCCAGTCAAGTTGACACGTAAAACGAGTCATCACACACAGTGATGTTTAAGGCAGGTAACCCGGACTTTGGAAACTGTGCTGTGGTCTATTTTGAGTCTTTTCTTGGACATGAGAGTGAGGTGATATCCTTGTGAGCTAGGGGTAAGATTTTAACTAAAAGGAATGGTTGTTCCTGTTCATTCCTCCTGGAACAGAAAAGGAGGTGAGTATTTGACTTAGGGAGGGAAGGTCTCCCCCAGCTCCACCATATCAGTGTTCAGAAGGAGGAGGACTGAGAAGAATTGGGCTCAGATTCAGAGAAAAGGAATAGTGACAGATTCTTAACGCTCAGAGTTTTTGTGTTTGCTTTTATTTTAAAACTTGGACAGCAATAGCCACAAGTATTTATAGTTTGTTTAATGTTCAATTTCTTTAACTTGTATTTCTAACAAAAGTGTAACAACATATATCATAATTTTAAAAATTTTATGAATAAATTTCAATCTACTATAAAACATCAACAACATACGTTTAATTAGGTTTTTGTTGTTGTTGTTGCCATACTGTTCTTTCTTTTTTTTTTTTAGGGTTATTGCTATACTTATTTTGATACCTTCCTCAGGCTTCATTATTTTATTTTGACGCCTTTCTGGAATCTCAGTTATCTTAGCAGAGCCTGAAAATTAAGCTATGGGTGCCCTGTCTCTGCTTTAGAAGAGTTCACGAACTTGAGTTAGAAAACATTGCACCTTGATGTTTATTAACCTCTAGATAGATTGCACGGTATCTGACTCAAATTTAGCATTTCCTTAAATTGTAAATATAGTATATCGGTCAGCTATTACTACATAACAAACAATCACAAAACACAGTGGTATACAACAAGAAGCATGCATTTCTCATGCATTGGCAGGTCAGCTGGAATAACTCTTCTGAACTCAGTTAGGCTTCCTTATGCATTTGTGGGTTATCCAATCTAGACTGGGCTAGCTGGGTGATTCTGCCTTTTGCTGTGGTTTTGTATGTTGGCAAGGCAATTTTGTGCCAATGTCTTTCATTCTCCTTGGACCAGTGGGCCGGTTTGGGCAGGTCCTCTCCACGGTGATGGAGAATGCACTAATAGCAGTAGAAACACATGAGGCTTCTTAAGGCCCAGGCTCAGAAGTGGGACACAGTCACTTCTGCCTGTTTTCCTTTGGCCAAAGCAAGTCACATGGCTGAGTCCAAAGCCTAGGGTGAGAAGTACACTGCATTTTCTGAGAGGAATTGCAAAGTCACAAAGAAAAAATGTGACTACAGAAGGGGTGAAAAATTTGGGCAACTAATTCTACCACAGCAACAAAGCTCAGAAGTTCAGGTGCTATCAATAGCTTTTTCACCAATAGAAATCACAGGTATTTTGATATCAAATTATAGTTTCAGATATCTCTAAATATTATTTATGCTCTTCACTATTTTGACATTGTGATTGTTATAAAATCTGCTGGTAGATTTCACAGGATCAAAGTCTTCCTATTGACACATGTTCAGGTGACAGAGCTCACTAACAATTGGGTGGCTCTCTGCCTAGTAGTCAATCAGCCACCAAACACTGAGGTCGGGTGTTCTCACTCTGGTGGTCCAGACATCTATGTTGCTTCCTAGTATTCCCTTATCAATGTGCGGAAGGAGGTAAGATAAGGACTTCCCCAAAGTTTAATGTCCAAATCTAATTAAGACCAACAGCCTTCATGCTGCAATGTCATTAAAAACTGAAATTTAACTTTAGCTTGGCTATACTTTAAATGTGCTGTCTTGTTATTTAATGTATTAATAAAGAACCCATATATTACTGGATCACATTTGTTTTATTTTACTGTTTTTCTAACTATATTTCAATATAACAGGTTTCCTTAGTAATCCTTTATTTTACACATTTAAAAACATTTTTGTGTCAAGGGGTTCCACAGACTCCACCAAACTGCCAAAGGTTCCATGACCCAGAAAGTCTTAAGTCTCTGCCCTACATGCTTATTAAGATCCAGCTCCGTTCAGAGATGTTGTCTGCCCGGAAACCAGCCCTTTTCAGCTGTGCTACAGGCTGTTGAGGGAAGGGTCGCATGTCCACCTGTGAGCCAGGGTTTTTCTTCAGTGGACAGGAATGTGGCCTGACTCCTCACTGGCCGCCATGCTGTGAGACATCCCCAAAGGGAAAGTGAACCTGGACCAAGAGTGACAAGTAGAGGCTTTCTGGTCTTCTGCCACACGTGCCCAGAGAGCTTCTCTTATAGAGATAAACTTAAGAGATCTGGGTTTTTATGAAGAATTAGGTTACATTTTATTAAGATTTGGGACAATTTTCATTGTATCGCTCTATTTCTCTCAGTAGCTTAGCAGGGTGGCTTTTCCTAGCAGGGCTCCGTAGCTCTTCCCTCTCCACTGTCAAGCTACCTGCAAGGCAGGTAGCACAAGGAGGTGGCAGTTCTCTTTTCTACAGAGCTGAGACTCTCTGCCTCCAGACTCCTTCTGAGAACAGAGCTCCAGGCAGCAGCCAACACTCACCGTGGGGGGCAGGCACACTACACAAAACCGATTTGCCACTGCGGCTCCAGGCTTTTCCTAACTTCCCTCCGAAAGGAAATACTCTAGTGCCCTGCTCTTTCTCGGAGGTCCTGCCTTTGCTAAGGGGAGATGCTTGTTAATGGGTTGTTGTGTTTCCTTCCAGGTAATACATTTCTGTGTCAGGTGTAGAGAATGTTTTAATGTGGGGGAATGACCTTAATGCTAGAAGTTTCAGTAAGTCAAGTGAACAGGAAGGCAGCATAACATGACAAAAAGAACATGAGTTTTGGCGTAATAAGCACTCAATAAATGTTTGTTCCAGTTGTTGTCTTGTGTTGACTGCTTCCCGATTACCTAGTACCGTGACAAGTACACACAAAAGTTTAAGATGTGGACCGTCTCTTTAAGAAGCTTTCATTTCTATTGATGTGATGGTATGGGACAACTTTTTATTTTTCTTCGATACTGTTTATTGCAGGCAGCAGTCTGATCAATGGAACTATTTTAAAATTTAGAAACAAAAGAAAAAGACAGCCGGTCATCTGCTGTGTTGTCTACACAATCTCAGACCAGCAGCTGAGTTTTTTCACTCAACTCGTTTGGATATTGGAAGGCAGACTAACTACTTTACTTGCTGCCCAGCAAGTTGAAGATGGAAAACACATCTTTTGATTAATTAAAAGCAAAAGGTTGGGACTACTTACCTTTCCATTCTTTAATTAACAAAGCCCACAGGCCACATGAGGAAGTAATAACACTCATTATGTTGTGATGAAGGACTGTGATGATGAGCTAAGTCAGACGAGACTCCAGGCACGATTCCCTTCAAGGCTTCCCCAAGATGTTGCCCCGAATGTAGACAGATCCTTACTTGTTGAAGAATTCCGTCTCACCAGTCCCGGCACATGCTTCTTCAGACAATGCATTTCCTCTTGCAAGGGAAAGAAGAGCCCTTGAAACAAAGGGTTATATTTTAATTAAGCCTAGGCGTCCTTTCTGGAATTTCCTTTACTGAAAGAACACCTCCTTTGATTTATATCTGTTTGTGTTAGGTTTTGGAACAAAAAAAGATTGATCCCTTCCAGGCAGAAGTGTCCCATCTGAATGATCAAAAGCCGTGTCAGCTGATGTACAAACCAACAAAGTATTTTCTTATTCTTCCTTAAATCTCCCAGGAAGTGCTTTTTGAAGATAGTCTCCGTTCCTCAGCTTTCTTCTCCATCCTTCATGCCTGTGGGTGGTCTTAAGGAATTTGAGGAAATGACAAACACTTATTCTACCTGCAGGTGGAAGCCCCCGCCCCACCCTCCAACTTCCTCCAGAGCCCTTGGCTTTAGTCCTTAGAGTCGGAGAGATTTCCCTTGCTGTGTCACCAAGGCACCACTGAAATTTTTAGTCGAATGGCTTCCCATTCATGGGGAAAGTGAGCTTTAAAATATGTTTGCTGCTCATTCACCTACAGCAATATCAGTTAAGACGCTGCCTCTTGAATGTGAAAGGAGACTGAAGTAGCAGGTTCACTTTCTTAAGTCCACTCTCTGATACAAATAAGAGATAACTCAATAGTACTAGCATGGAATATTGGGTGTCAAGATTTTTGCCATTTCCTGTTTTTTGGAGATTAATTCAGTGACTTCATTATCTTTAAGAATCAGAGATGGCAATGGCTTTTCAAATGGATTCCCCCCCCCCCCCAAAGAAAATAAAGACCTGTATAAAAGGCCCTTTGTTAATGATCTCCTGGGAAATCCCAAATTGAGCAGCAATTGGGGTTTCTAGAAGTCCAAGAAATGTACTTTTTTAGTGACTCTCTGATGGAATATCTATAGAAAATCCTTGCTTCTTCACATGAAGATTTTCAGTCACCAAGTTTGATTGTATAGCAGAAGTCACCATTTTAAGTTGAATGAGTTCTAAACTAAGTTTTACTTACATTTCCGTCTTTGCTTTTTAAGAACAGAGTGATGGAGTCTTTGAGGGACATTTAGAAAATTTTCGTGGCTAGCTTTGCATGCCGCGTTTCAGCAAGTTGTAAATTTTGTAGCTCTGGAAATACAGTGTTAGCAGTGGAAACACTCACCCCTCTCTGATTATAGTGGTACAAATAGCAGTGCTATAATCTCTATCATTGAAAAATCTCGTAATGCTGGGAACATGAACATGATCTGAATTGTAGACTATTTTAAAACCACCTGAGGGAAGCCATCCCCAATTCCATGGAGTCAGTGCTTGTTTACATTAAGTTGGTTTAGCTGCAGGTCTAGAAGCTCTCCAAATATACTTTCTCCTTCTTTTAGATCTTGAGACAGTCTGGTAGGATATGAAGAGCCCCGTCTCCAGAAACAGGCAGGAGGGATCTGAAACTTGAAATCCCTCATTAAATCTGGTGTCTGTTGTGCTTAATATGAGCTTAGGTCGACACCACCCTGGTACAAGCCGCCACTAACTCCTGCCTGGCTTATTGACATTACCTCTTCCCTGGTCTTCCTAGATCCACTCAGACACTCCTTCAATCCTTTCTCACACAGCCTCCAGAGAGATCTTTCCAAAATGGCAACCTGATGATGTCTTTGAGTTGTGTTGGTTTGCATCCTCTGAGATGCATATGACAAGACAGGTTTGAGTGTGCAAGGGATTTACAGGGGGGAAAGGAGAGGGAGCTGAAAGAGATGGGGAGGAGGTCCACACAGAGATACTGGCCTGATCCCCCTGAAGGAGCGAGGGAAGGAAGGAAGGAAGGGAGGAAGGTAGGAAGGAAGGAAGGAAGGTTGGGGCTCAGACTGCAGTGCAGTTCTACGAAAGCTTCCACCAGCTGAGGAAGAGTCTGTGAGTCAAAACTGCCAAGGTGTCCCATGTCTCAGGAGTGGTCTGCATTAGCATCTTGCTATACTCTGTCATCGGTCGGGGGCAGCTGTGGCAAGTGTGACCTCAGTGTGGACATGGCCATGGATCCAGAGCATAACACTTTGGGTTGTGGGTCAATTACTGTTCCCACAGAGGCAACCTGAGAGTTGCACTTTGTGACAGCCACCATGGGTGTATTCTGGAGACCTCTAGCTCCTTCCTGATATCGTCCCCAGAGCCGTAGCAAAGAACTAACCTTAATAAACAGAGTGTTTGCTCTGCATATTGCACTCAAAGACTCACCCTCCTTTTGAATCAGATTGTCACCACTAAATACTTCCAAGGGGAAATTCTGAAACCATCTTCTGTGTCTCCCTCATTGTGATGGTTCAGTTCATGTGTCAACTTGACAGGGCCACAGGGTACCCAGATATTTGGCTCAACATTATTTCTGGGTGTGTCTATGTGGATGTTTCTGGATGAGATTAGCCCTTGAATCAATAGACTGAGTAAAGCAGATGGCTCTCCCTAATCTGAGTGGGCCTCCTCTGATCCAATGAGGGCCTGGATAGGACAAAAAGGCCTGGTAAGAGATGCTTTGCTCTCTCTGCCTAGCTGCTGAGCTGGGATATCAGTCTTCTCCTGCCCTTAGAATAGGACTTACATCACTGGTGCGCCTGGTTCTCAGGCCTTCAGACTCAGACTAGAACTACCCGCTGGCTTCTTGGGTCTCCAGGTTGCAGATGGCAGACTGGCAGATTTGGGGACTTTTCACCCACCTTCATGCGTGAGTCAACTCCTTATAATCAATCAATCAATCAATCTATATATCTATATCTATCCATCTATCTGTCATCTATCTATCCATCCATCTATCATCTATCTATCTATCTATCTATCTATCTATCTATCTATCTATCTATCTATCTTCTAGTGGTTCTGCTTCTCTGGAGAATCCTGACTAATACACTCATGCTTAAAGCTATTTAGGGGTTTTCTGTTTTTCTTTGGATAAGTTTAGCATTTTTTCTAAAACCTATAAAGACTTCATATTTCTACCTCTCGTTTCATCTCAGGTCTACCCCTCACTCCTGTAAGGCATGGAGAGACCTGAATACTTTTTGAGTTGATGAAGATTTTGGTCATAAGCAACAGAAACCAATTCTTGTTAGCCTAAAAGGCAGGGAGGGGAGACTGGAAGGATATGGGGTGACTCACACCATCAGTAGGAAAGCAGAAGAACCAAGTCTTAAGGGACTAAAATGAGGACATCACCAGGGAGAGCTCCAGGACAGACATCACTGGGCGGTCCTGTCAGGGCATCACCACTGAGATGAGCCAGCTTCCAGACATCTCAGGAGGCTCTTTGCAAATCAGGAGCTGTGACTGAAAGCTGTAGTTGAAAAAGTAACCTATTAGCTGTGTGCCCTTGGTCAAGTTACTTAACTACTCTGTTTCGTAAATGGTTGAATGCTTTCATCTTATGTTGACTCTCAAACTTAGATCTTCAGCCTCCCTCTCTTTCACACAAAACCCTCTCATTTCAAAGGACTATATAAGCCTTTCCCCTCCAAGGCTCCAGGGTGCTAGATTGAAAGCTGCTTATGACCAGGAGCTTGGTCTGTTTAGTTCACTGCTGTATCCCTAACACCTAGAACAGAGACTGTCTGATAGAAGAAGTCCAATAAATATTTACTGAATAAGTGAATGAATGACCTGCCCACGTCCTGGAGGAAGCACTTTCTCTCTTGGTTCTGTGATAAATTATTTGACTAAATGTGATGATTTAGCAGTAATAGCCAGCATGTATTGCTTGTTTACTCTACCAGGCCCTGTTCTAGGCTCTTACCCCGTATCACCTCGTTTAATCCTCACATCAGCCCTGTAAGGTGGGGAACTTGAGGCACGAAGGGGTTAGGTGGTTGCCCAAGTTGTCACCGCTGATGAGAGGCAGTGCCAAGGTTTGAGCCAAGCAGCCTGACTTCGGAGCCCAGCTCTGTCTCCCGATGGTGAAGGTCGATGCATGGCATTGTCAGGCACATAGTAAGTACTCAAAAATGCTTTCTCCCTTTTATTTTTCTTTTGCTCCTTCCCTCTCCTCTTTTCTTAGTCTTCTCAGCCTCACCCTAACAAGGGCTCCACCCTGCACCTCGTTTCAGGATGGAGCGTCCCCGTGGGTGACTGCCCTTCCTGCACTTCTGTGGGGAAAGGAGTGTGAGATCTGATCCTCTTGCTCCCATTCGCTCTGGCCATGTCGTGAGTACATGTCAAGGAACTGTTGAACGGTCACAGGGAGGGCGGAACATTCCCTAATCTGTGTTTTAGATCAGACTGAACTAAGTGGTTGCTACCCCTATCCTAAGTTGAAATGAAGTTTATCGGTCTCTCCATTCATTGATCCCCTTCTAGTCTCAAGCATTTCCTATGAACGTCACAGGGACCCCACCACTGGAGAGCCACGATCTTTAGCTTGCCAGATGTATATTTGGAAAGAGGGAAGAATGGACATTGAGGGGGTGGAGACAGCACAGAAAAGAAATAAAAAGTTTAAATAGGTCATAAAATTTTGGTCCAGGAAATTTACAAATCTTAAACAAGTTATGTAAATCAAAAGAAAGAAAACATTGTTTCCACACATAATGGACTGATTGAGAGGAAAAGCCAAACCAATTGAGTGTCAAGGCATTTTATAAAATTTGTGTTCACTGAGGTCCCTGTAAAGGGAAAATGTGTGGCTCCCTCTTTCTCTAGGTAGCAAAAGTCTGCCAACAAGCAGTCACTCTGGCCACAGCTCTGAGCCCAGCTCAACTTCCTGCCATCTAGCAACGGTTGGATTTCACGCTCCGTTGGAATGGAATCTAGAAAGGAGAAACCATAAAATTCTGTATTCTCCAGTGTAATGGCGGTGTTTTTGAGTCCACAGCAATGAAATCATTGTCTTGGGTTATCTATTAATTCCTCTGGATAAACATTAAGCCCAGAAAGTCATCAATTACAAAAGAGAAGAAGCTTGAGTAAGACATAAAAATAAATAGAAAAGGAGTAGCTGGACAGGCTTGAGACAAAGCTCTCCAGAGCCCAGGATGTTGGCTTCTATGTAGCAGCCAACTCTGGTCTGTAAAATCCAGTACTCAATTGTAGGAGACTTGGAGGAAATGCCAGGCCCAGGATTCATCAGTGCCATGTGTATATTGCCACGCAACAGTCAACTGTTTGGGAACTGTGTGAAGCTGTTTTCTGGCTGGACTGATTTGTGGACTTAAAAACTCCTTTTGTTCAAGTTGGAATATGCAGGGAGGCAAAGACTACCTTTTAGACTTCCCCTTGTGATGATGGACTCAGAGAGGCTGTGAAGTTGGTGGATTTGGTGCATAGAACTTTTAGCCTTCATGCCTTTCCAGCAGCCACACTCAAGATAAAGCATGCCACAGTCTGAGCAATAGAAACAGCAGATGCAAACCCTATCTGGCAGGAACAACTTCTAGGCTTTTTTGAAGTTGCCAAAGATCATGGGAAGAAGGAAACTTGAGAGCAGTGGAACCATCCAAGAATGTGTTAAAGGAGCCACAAAGTTCAGCATGAAAGAAAATAGAGATGACAATTAACTAAGGGAAAAATGAGTTCCAGAACCCTGTGCTACTCATTGAATTGAAACTGGTTTGCTGTCTTGGAGCTAATGAATAGAAGGTGATCTGGGAAATCAGGCCAGATTATGATTTTAGATCTACTGCTGATAGAAATTATTATATGGAATTTGAGTTTGCTTTCTCTTCTATCCTATGACTTTCTATATAGTTAGTGATGCAGCTGTGAGAGGGAGCAATGAGCTACATCTGAAGCTGAGGCTTCTCTGGAAGCTGTTTTGTATATTGAAGCCATGCAACGTGCATGCTGGAACGGACATGAGGGATTTTCTAGCATACTGTTCCTATGACTGAGGTCCAGAGAGAATAAATGACTTGCCTGAAGTCATGCTGTTAAAGATTGATGAAACGGGACTTCTGGATTCTGTGGAGGATGTAGGAAGCTGGAAAGAGCATCATTATCACTCTCACAACCACAAAAAATGCCAATATGCAAATTCACAATTTTTCTTGAACCCATCAGAGCACTAAGGTCACAAGGCAATCAGTTAAGCTCAAATCGAAAGAAAGACAGGTGCCTCCAAGGAGCCATGAGACTCATGCACTTGCTCGCAGGGGCAGACCCACTGGTAAGTAGAATCTGGCTAAGATTTTTAACAAAATTGCTAAAGGCTGAATGTGGGCTAGCTAGAAAACACTTAAGCCCAGGGGCCACAGGCACAAGGGGAGCTCACAGCCACGTTGGGTCTCCTCTCCATGGACCTCACCAGGAGCTCACAAAAAAGAGTGGGGGCAGGATGAGAATCCTGAGAAAGCCCCGCTGCTGATGCAGACCTGGGGGTGTGGAACAGCTGCCACTGTGGGAAGGGCATAGTGCTTCTCTCTTCTCATGTGGAGCAAACCCCTAAATCACTGCACTGCTGCTCTGAGGGCACTGGCAAAACCCAGTGTAATTGTGGGAGGGGAACTTCAAAAAATCCCTACTCCTGAGGGAGAAGGGAGTATGAGCTGGTCCCAGACCCGCAACTGACGGTGGGGTGGGATCACTGAGATGGCCCTACCCTGGAGATCCAGGGGACACAGTGCCTGCCTGAGGCTGAGGATCAAGCAGACCAACTGAGATGTTCTCTCCCCCATCCCAAACAGCTGAGGAAGGAAGTAGTGAGCTTGAAGATACGCCAGTAGAAACTCCTCAAACTGAAACACAAAGAGAAAGAAGTGAATAAATAGAGGAGAACATTCAAGAGCTTTGGAACAATCTCAAATGGTCTTGCTTAGATTAACGATGGTCTGAACGTTGACTTTCAGTAGCTTTTGACACAGTGGCTTCTACTTTTCCTTGACAAACTGTCTTCACTTGGTTTCTAGGATCCAAAACTCTCTTCATTTTCTTTGGACTTCACAGGCTGCTGCTTCTCAGTTTCCTTTGCAGGTTCCTTCTTTTCTTCCAACTCTTGATGTTGGCGTGATCCAGGGCTGAACCCTTGGGCTCTTCTCCCTTCTGTAGTCAGTCTCTTGCGATCTCAGCTGGTCCTATGACTTTAAATACCACTTATGTTCTAATGACTCTCACATTTCTATCTCCAACCCAGAACCCCTTCCTGAACTCCAGACCTCTCTATCCAAAGCTGATTGGCGTGGCCTCTTGAGTGTCTAGTAGGCATCTCAAACTTTATATGCTTCAAATCAAACTCTTGTCTTTCCCCACAAGGTTATTCCTCTTGTGGCCTTCCCAGTGTCAGTTACAGCAGCTCTGTTCTTCCAGTTGCTCAGCCCGAAAGTCTTGCTGTCACCTTTGATGCCACCTTTGTCTCACATTCCTCATTGGACTCATCTCAGGAAATTCCTTTGACTCTACCTTGGGAATATATCTTGACTCTTCTCAACACCTCTAGTCCTACCACTCTGGACCTGGCCACCATCACTTTCCACCTGAATTAGTGAAATAGCCTCCTAACCTGTCTCCTTGCTTCTAGTCTCATCTTCATCCCACTTCAGCCTAAGCTCCAAACAGCAGCCAGAGTGGACATTTAAAAAACATAAGTTAAGTGATGCCACTCCTCTGTTCAAAACTGTCCGATGGCTCCCTAGATTCAGAACATTTATGTTATGGGCTGAACTATGCCCCACCTCCCCACGAAATTCATAGGTTGAAGTCCTAACCTCCCTGTCCCCTGGACCTCAGAGTGTATCTGTATTGGGAGATAGGGACTTTAAAAATTAAAGTAAAATGAGATGATATGGGTGGGCCCTAGTCCAATATGACTGGTCTCCTTAAAAGAAGAGGTGATTGAAACTCAGATAACACACAGACTGAGTAATGACCATGGAAACACACAACAAGAAGGCAGCCACCTGCAAGCTAAGGAGAGAGATCTCAGAAGAAACCAACACTGCCGACACCTTGATCTTGGACTTCTAACCTCCAGAACTACGAGGAAATAAATTTCTGTTGTTTAAGGCACGCTGTGTGTGGTACTGTGTTATGGCAGCTCTAGCAAACTCATACAAAGCCCAAATCCATGGCCTATGAGGGCCTCCATGATTCGGTTTCCAATTCCATCTCTCACATCATTTCCTCCTCCTCCCCTGCTCTCATGCTCCTCCAGTCTTTGTGAGCATGTCAGGCATTCTCTTGCTTTTGGGCCTTTGCCTAAGCTGTTCCGGCTGCTGGACTCCTATTCTCCCAAATACACGAATGGCTAATTCACTCTTCTCTTTCAAGTCTTTGCTCAAATGTGACTTATTATCGTGCGATAACAATCAATCTTTTTCTAAGTTTGTGGGAACTTTTGAATTCTCACCTCTCTGCCACGCTGTGCTTTGCTCTTTTCAAGCATCTGGTAATGACTTCTTCTGTTGCTAGCCTGGGGGTGCTTTAACATATTGGGTAAGGCATCATTGAACGTGTGCATTCACCCCTTCTGTGTGTGCCACCCATTTCATGGAGGGATCTTGACACCCCGTTGGTTTGTCTCCCCCCTGCTAGAATGTATGCTCTGTGAGGGCAGGGACTTCTTCCCCCTGTTTTCCCTGTTTTGTTCATTGATGTATCCAACTGCCTAGAACAGTGTCCGGCATGTAATGGGTGCTCAATAAATATGTATTGTTTGCTTGATGGACTTATTCTAGAATCCCCATCAGAGAGAAGTTGATACCTCTGAATCCATACTCTATGTCTCTCCATCACTCTTTAATATTTATTTCTACTTTTCGTGTTCTCTGAATAAATTTCCCACAACTATCTCCCAATTTATATTTCTGTCTTCATCCCTGTCCAACTCAGAATTTACATCATCTATAGATGTCTTATTTCTATGACTATATATTTATTTTATTTCTAATTTTTCTTTTTCTTATCCATCTCTTCTGATTTCATTTCTAGCTGTTTTTCCTTCATAACTCTTTATTCTTTTTATAGTTATTATGACTTCTTTTTATCTCTTTGAGGACCATAGACATACTTATATTAAAGTCATTTTTCTATAATTCAATTTTATTTCTCCTGGATTGATTTTATCTCTCTCTCTCTCTCTCTTTTTTTTTTTTTAAAGATAGACACCTGAGCTAACAACTGTTGCCAATCTTCTTCTTTTTCTTCTTCTCCCCAAATTCCCCCAGTATATAGTTGTATATTTTAGTTATGGGTCCTTCTAGTTGTGCTGTGTGGGACGCCACCTCAGCCTGGCCTGACGAGCGGTGCCATGTCCATACCCAGGATCTGACCCAGTGAAACCCTGGGCCATTGAAGCAGAGCATGGGAAGTTAACCACTCTGCCATGGGGCCAGCCCCTGATTTCACGTCTTGATTGTAGATTTTATTAGCTATTTTTCCTGGTTTTTCTCATATGTTTTAGAATTTTGGTATATAGGCTCATCTCAAATTGGAATTTTCCTTTTTCTTTTTATTCCTTGGTCTTGGTTTCTCTCTCTGGGCCCAACCCACCCCCAGTAGTCATCATGTGGTTGCCTCCATCCAATACTCCAGGGACCCTTACTATAGAATCAGATCTTAGGTTGGGGGTTTGGGCTCTAGCCATGTGGTGATGCTAAAGAGAAAGTAAATCCTATCACCAATCCAGGGGCAACCTGGTCCTGCATTTGGGGCTTTATCTGCATTCTCCTGCCATCATTGATAGTGGGCACATTCTCACATCATCATTGATAGTATTGGCATAAGTAAGGCATGGTCTCAGGAAGTGGCTGACTGAAGCATTTCCAGTCTTTTTTAAGGGCAGGAAACCCTACTCCAGTCTCTGGATTTGACGGTGAACCTGGCTCAGATCCCAGACTATCTATAGCTTCATCCTACTTCCTGGTTTGCGTTTCTGTTCTGTCTATGGTCCACAAGATGATGATGTTCTATTTGAATGTGACTAGGCTGTCTCTATTTTCTCTTCTTATCTATCTTACTGTGTGATGAGAGTAGGAGAAGGTTCCTTAAAGCACAGATTTCTAATATATCTTGACTGGAAGTCAAATAGTCTCCCAGAACATAATTTTAATGGATCTGTGATATTTCACTGGGGCAACTGCAGATTCAACTTTGCAGACTGAACACATACGTTTACTTCTGCTTTCTCCCCGAGCCTCACAGAACGGCAAGGATCCTATTTAAGAACGCGCATCCCCAGCACCTCCTTTCCCCCTCTCTGATCTATGTTTCTCCACGGGATTTATAACCTTAGGGCAAACCATAAAATTTACTTATGTATTTTGTTTATTGTCTATCTCCTTCAACCAGAACATAAACCCCATGAGGGGAGGGCAGTGATTTTGACTATCTTATTTATGTCTGTATCTCAGCACCTAGGACAGTGCCTGATAATACTGGTAGATCTGGAAATGTCGGTTGTATGAATGGGGGAAGGAATAAGGGAAGAAGGAGGCACAAGCCACGGTGATGAAAAGTGAGAACAGAAACAACTGCTGGCAGGAGAAGTCAACATCTGGAGTATTAAAAAACTGATCAATTAGAGGTAACTGTGGTAGACTGCAAAAATAACTACACTCCTTCTTTGGCCTTTCATCTACGCCCATTGCGGTATGACCTTGCAGGTCCTTCCATCAAGAGGGAGAGTCTATTTCCCCGTTTCTTGGGTGTGAGCTGGCCTTGTCATTTGCTTCAACCAACAGAAAGAGACAGAGTGAAATTTTACCAGTTCCAGACTAGATCTCAAAAGGCCTATGTGTTTCTGCTCTGAGTCTAGGAACCTCTGCTTCTGCCATGAACAATCCTGAGCTGACCTGATGAAGGATGAGAAAACACGTGGGCCAAATTGAGTCAGCCCCAGTCAAGACTGTAGGGTTGTGAGTGAGCTCAGCCAAGATGGGCAAAATGGCCTTCCAGGCTTGCACCAGACTGCAGATGCCTAAGCCCAGCTGAAAGCAGAGAACCGTGTGTCTGCTTCATAGACTCACCAGCAATTGTAAATGATTGTTGTGTTAAGCCACTGAATTTTGGAGTCATTTGTTAGATAACAATGGCTGACTGAAACAATCACTCGTTTGGCAAACCAGAAAAGGCTGAAAACTAAGTCCACAGTGGGGAAACCAAATAAAAGCAAGCTGTTTCCTCCTGCCAAATACCCTATGGAATCAGAGCTGTCATATCCGGTGAAGGCAGAGGTGCCTGGTTCAAAGTCTTCAAAAAGAGTGCGGACCCTAGATCTTCTTCCCTACCCCATGCATCCAAACAAGTATTCCTCACCCGCCTGGGCATAAGATGGGAAGTTTACTTTCTGGAGAGGTCTGTGGACTCAGGCACACCAGGCACATTGAGTACCAGGGGTGGTGAGGAATCATACTAAAAATAGGGAACAATGAAAAGTCATCAAGGTTAATGATAAAATTCTGAGCCCCCGACTTGGTTCCCAGGGCAGTAGCAGCCTGGCCTAAACCCCTAAACAGGCTGTTGGAAGGAAATCTGACCTGCCCCTGGGAAGAAACTTACTCACATGGCCAGGTGCCGCCCAATGACCCTTCAAGGAAATCTACCAGTTGTCAAGCTCTCTCTCCACACACAGAGGGCTTCTAATCAGTGTTTAAATAAGAATTTTCAGCCAAGGATCATCAATTACGTGAGGAAAGTCTTTTGTGTGCCAGCCAGAGTACAAAACAAATAAACAGAAAAAAGACACAGACAAAATAGAGACAATGAAGGGAGCAGAAGAAAATAAAGCAAAACAAAATTAACTCCAAAATTAATATCTAGGAGAGATGAGAAGACATTGTACCTTTGAAACAAGACAAGGACACTGTTTAAAAAGGGATAATCAGAGAATAAAAACAAGCTTGTGGAAATAAAATATCAAAATTAACAGGAGAGTAGGAAGGTAAAGTTGAGGAAGTCTTTCCAAAAGCAGAACAAAAAGACAGAGATGAGGTAACAGGGAAAAAAAAGATATTTAGGAGAGAAATCCAGGAGGCTTAAAGTAATATTCCATACATCAAAATCTATTTAATCAGCATCTTGATGGCTTAATACTAAAACTGTTGCCAATTTTTGCAATTATCCAAGTTTTTTCAGTGAATATCTTTGAAGTTAAATTTTAGTCTGTGCCATGATTATTCCCTTGGGATAAAATTACAGAATGAAATTACTAGATTAAAATATATAAACATGTTAAAGGCTTTTGATAAGTATTGACAACTAGAAAGATTGTTTCAATTTATAATGCCAGGATCTGAGAACAATTGTTTGTGACTTTTTCTTAAATTCAATCATCCTTGTCTTAATCTATCTGGTAATGGGTTCCCATTGTATCAACAATGGGTATAGGAATTGGCACTTGCAATTTACTTTTATTTCCCAACAGACTTAAGCAAGTCATGATTATATAAAATCCTGAATTGTCTCGGCACCTTCTGCTTTGTTCTATAGATCAAATACCCTTAGTGAGAGTTCAGAGAAGCCCAGTATTGCTTAGAAAAAAAGCTCTGTGAGATCCAGCTTGGTTAAGTTCATCATTGCCGATTCGGTGTTGTATATTTTTATAATTTTCTAGAAAGAACATATTTTGGATTTCTCTTCCTATCAGTTTCATGCTACAAGTACTCCGGTTCACGTGAAAATGATGGAGCTCTGATCAGTCTAGGTTAGAAAAAAGAAGCCCAGGTTAGGAAAAGAAAAAGATCAGTGAAGAGAAATAACCTCCATTTCCAGGCATTTCGTTTCATTGGTATCTTTGGGAAAAAATACTCAAAACTGATTAGACATAAAAAATGCAGCTTACCAACTGGTATATGGTGTCTGTGATATCAACCAACCAGAAGCATTTAACCCGGTAAATTTAATAAAAGTTAGAACTGAAAAGGCCAATATTGATGACCTTGTTCACATGAGAAAATTGACACCCCCAGAGATACAATGACTTGTGCTAGTGGGTTACAGATACAGAGAATAGTTGCTATAAAATTCCATGTTGGTTCCCATGTTTGAGTTCCAAAACAAATTTCCGTGATGCTAGATTTTTCCAGGAAATTTTCCAGGAAAGAGGGATAGGATGCAGATTACATAAGAAGCTCTATGCACTTGCTCAGTGAACAATCGTGAACATGACTTCCTGTTACTGTTAGACCAGATGCTGATTTTATGGCATCAAAAAACCAAAAAAATCCATAAAAAACAACACACACAACAAAAAACAAACAAAAGACCCCACCAACATAACATGGTCAACATCACCAAACTATTCTCCTCACTCCTGAATGTCCCACTCATTTGAGATTTTGTTCTTTTAGGCGTGCTGTTCCTCCTTAGCTTTCTTTTTTCACTTGACTTCAGTCCACTTCCATTTCCACCATTCTGCCAAAGCTGCTCTCTTCAAGATCTTCACAGATTTCCATGTTGCCAAATGCTACATATTCCTTTCTCAACTTGTTGTTGAATGAATGGGCTACCTTTTGTTAATTTTTCTTTAATCTTGCAGCTCTTTAAAAATAGCATAGCTTAACTGGGCATACTAATGAATCTCTTATTTCAAGCTTGTGGGATGTGGTTTGGTTGTTTCCAAGTATGACATTTTGTCCTCTAATTTAGTCTCAGTGATTTAGATAAAAACTTTCCTTCTCTTCCTTCCTTCCATCCTCCTTCCCCCGCTTCTTCCCTCCTTCCTTTCATCTTCTTCCATTCTTCACTTCCTTTCTTCCTTCTTCAAACATTTATAGAGAACATTTAATTAAGTAGACTTTCACAATTACCCCTACTGTTCTCAGCACGGCTAAGATCTAATCACAAATGGGCTAGACCGAAAATAAGAGCAACTTTGTCCTCATTCAGAAGTATGTCTTTAGGTCAAGACCCACACAGATGTGTGGAGCTGTAATGGAAGGGATCATTTTTAATCTACTGTTGTCAGTTGGCACTTTAAATTCATACCTGGTTCACTCAGGCTAAGGCAAAGCTGTTAAATCATTAAAAATACTCAAATCTGCAACTTACATCATAAGATGAGCTGTTAAAGGAATGAATTTTCTTCACTGTAATATTGTAGAAAGTATAATGGACTTGTCATGAAGCCATCTGGTTTGAGACAGATTTCCATCCCTTACTTACAATGTGATTGTGAGCAAGTCACTTGACCTCTTTGGAATTTAGATTCCTCTCCTTTAAGTTGGAACCATGTGACTTCCTCTGGCTTGGTGAAATTGGACAGACTGGAAACATTTAGGAGCTGGTGCATAATTCTCCAAACCTCTGCCAGGGTGACTGTTGATGTTCCAGATGGCAGAGCCGCCGTCAGCCTGTGTCCCTGAGTGGCTGTGCTGCAATGGACAAGTAAAAGAAGCCTAGGAAGCATTAGTAAGAAGTTAGCTTTTTAATATATATATATAAAATTTATATTTTTTATATTTTTATATTAGGTCACTGAATTTTGGGGGTTATTTGTTGCTGTGGGATAACCTAGCCTATACCAATTAATATAGAGGAAAGCAAAAAAAAAGGTAAGGCAAAAACTGGAAAAAAAAGGTAAGATTTATGCTGGATAATTTTAGGATGGAAGAAACTTAAACGTGTGTAGGCTGAAGAGAAGGAGCTGGTAGAGAAGAGCAAATTAAATATGCAGGAGGGAGACCGGCAGGTCATCGAAACATCAAGATCCAGAAGCAGGCTGGCCTTAAGCATGATGATAAGACTTCATCTCTGAGACTGGATGAAAAGAAATAACGATGCGTGGGTGGAGATGATTGTGGATTGTGGGGTGAGATTTTGAGGGAATTATATCCGTGATCACTCATTTCTTTGGTGAAGTATAAAGTAAGCTATTTGCTGAGAGAGAGGAAGGTAGAGCTAGCTGAAAAGAACTTAAGGAAGTTGGGTTGAGATTTGGAATGGTTGCCAAGGAGAGTGAGAAAGGGAGCTGGCCAGGGAGCTGACCTTATTCCTCACTATTTGACCAAGGACAAATAAAGGACTTGTGTGTCTCTTCCACTCAGTGATGAGCCTCTTGAAGGCAAAGGCTGTATCTCTATTCCTCTCTAGTACTATGAGCATCAAGCACAATGCCTGACATACTGGAAGCGCTCAAGAAATTCTTGCCAAAAACGTGACTGTTAGTCATTGTTATTTGACTCATAGCTTTGACATTGAATAGCTGCGATTTTTCCCTTTCCTTTAAAATATCAGCTTGCCCTAGACCTCCCCTTACTTGTTCCCTGTAAAAGTTGTTATTCAAAGAAACAAAAACAAAATCTAGCTCCTACTTGAAACGCTAAATCCCAACACACTCAGGAAGCAAAGGCATAGGCATAGCAAGACTCTCATTAGTCGTATTTCTCCTGTTGTGTCTCAAACGCTTTCATCGGTAGCGGCAACTTTCCTGAAGGACATTTTTTAACAGAAAGCTTTCATCATGTTAAGTTCTCATCGCAAGCAGGTAGCATTGCAAGGCATTTGCAGTGTGAATTACACTTAACATTTTAAAGAGATATGTGAAGTTTCAGGATGCCTCATGTGGCAATTAAGTTCTGGAGAAGCCAACATCGTGGCTCCATTTTTGATAAAGTGAGTGCATTTTTAAAGACAAAAAGGTTACCAAAATAATGTTTGCCCATTGCAACCAGTAAAACAATACAAAAATATATAAAATAATAAGTTAAAATTTCCCACTTTTTCTTCGCCCATCCACTGGCGATTATATTAATAGCTTGATGTGTATTCTTTCTGTGCTTTTCTCTGTTCTCATACAAATATATGGAGCCCTAGGGAGGACATTTGTCATTGTTTTACTAAAACTACATACGTTACTCTGCAATTTGCATATGTAATTGTATAATGTATCAGTATTAATGATTAATGACTATAGATCTAATTGTATACCCAATGTATTAAAATTTTCCCTTCTTCATGACTATTCAGGGTTACTAGTTTTCTGCCATTAAAAAAAAAGCTACGACAAATGTCTTTGGATGTACTTTCTCAGGTTTTTTGTTTATTTCTTTTTCATAGGAACCCCAGAAACACTCTTTTGGAGGCTATAATGAGAAAGCCCATTCTAGATATCAGGGGAAAATGTGTCCAACAGAAGAGAAGGCGTGGAATAATGCGCCAAACGGGGAACAGAGTGCCAGGGGGTCTGAAGTGGCTTCTAAGTTTTGATCTGGGTTTGCTGTGTGTTGGGAAAACCTCTATGATTTTATTCCTTCTCTTGAAATGAAATTATTAATGCTTTCCTTGTCATCAGAATAGCTCCTCATTATTTTTGCTATACATCCTTTTAAGTTCACTGGATAAATGCTGCTTACTTATTGTATATGAATGTATAATTATTAAATATATAATACAAATGATTGCTGACTCGATAGACCCCACTCACATTTCCCCCAAACCAGTTACTTTTTGGGATTTCCAAAGGGCTGCTTCTCTGTTGCTCAGAAGTCATTTGGAGAAGCTTTATGTTCACTTAGCATCATATGAAGTGTCAATATTTTTGCCCAGGGGCTGACTCCAAATGCTCCATGCTTCCAATCCTCTTGGTCCCCAAGAGGTGCTGGGTTCTGCCACCTGTCACTGGGATCCCCAAACAACTTTGCTATGTACAGAGTCATACAAGGTTTTTCTTGAACTGCCCCACCACTTTCTTGCCCTCTTCTCTCCCTAACCACTGGGCCTCAAACTCAGTCCGGGGCTGGATGGGAAGCAGACACCAAACTACCCTTTCCATTGTCCACTTCTTCTTTGGGGGGCTCTAAACGTTTGCACAGTCTTCTGATGACTCCCCCCCAACTCTCCTTTTCCAAGGCAAGTTTCAGAACGAAAGTTCACATGCACACAATAGAAGGCAAATAGATATCTTTGGAGAAAGGAGGCAGCCTATTCCAGGTGCCCTGTTACGTATGCACCTTTGAGGTGTAGCTCTGTTCAATATTCTGAAACTTAAGTGTTCTGTTAATTAAATGAGTACTTTATGAATAAAGAATAATAAATAAAGGAAAGAAAGAAAAGAAAAAAAAGTGAGAAAGAAATCATCACTTTCACTGCACCTATATAGGTCAAGGGGTTGTTCTCACATTTGGTGGCATTTCATATGCAAACACACATGTAGTGAGGAAAACGCAAAGAAAAAACTATTTGTGAGGAGGAGCTTTTTTTCTCTATTTTTTATTAAGGTTGTGATAGTTTACAACTTTGTGAAATTTCGGTTGTACATTATTTGTCCGTCTTATTACAGGTGCACCACCTCACCCTTTGTGCCCACCCTCTACCCCTCCTGTCCCCTTGCAATCACTAATCTTCCCTTTGTCCACGTGTCTGTTTATCTTCCACATATGAGTGGGGTCATGCAGAGATTGTCTTGCTCTGTCTGGCTTATTTTGCTTGACATAATACCCTCAAGGTCCATCCAAGTTGTTGTGAATGAGACGATTTTATCCTTTTTTATGGCTGAGTGGTATTCCATTGTATACATATACTGTATCTTCTTTATCCAATCGTTAGTTAATGGGCACTTAGGTTGCTTCCATGTCTTGGCTATTGTGAATAATGCTGCAATGAACATAGGGGTGCATATGTTACTTTAGATTGTTGATTTCAAGTTGTTTGGGTAGATACCCAGTAGTGGGATAGCTGGGTCATATGGTATTTCTATTTCTAATTTTTTGAGAAATCTCAATACTGTTTTCCATAGTGGCTGCACCAGTTTGCATTCCCACCAGCAGTGTATGAAGGTTCCTTTTTCTCCACAAACTCTCCAACATTTGTTATTTTTTGTTTTGGTTATTTTAGTCATTCTAATGGGTGTAAGGTGATCTTAGTGTAGTTTTGATTTGCATTTCCCTGATGATCAGTGATGATGAGCATCTTTTCATGTGCCTATTGGCCACCTGTATGTCTTCTTTGGAGAAATGTCTGTTCATATCCCTCACCCAGTTTTTGATCAGGTTGTTTGATTTTTTGTTGTTGAGTTGTGTGAGTTCTTTATATATTATGGAGATTAACCCTTTGTCAGATATATGATTTGCAAATATTTTTTCCCAGTTGGTGGGTTGTGTTTTTATTTCAATCCTGTTTTCCCTTGCCTTGCAGAAGCTCTTTCGTCTGATGAAGTCCTATTTGTTTATTCTTTCTATCGTTTCCCTTGTCTGAGAAGACATGGTGTCTGAAAAGATCCTTTTAAGACTGATGTCAAAGAGCGTACTGCCTATATTTTCTTCCAGAAGTCTTATGGGTTTAGGTCTTACCTTTAAGTCTTTGATCCATTTTGAGTTTATTTTTGTGGATGGAGTAGAATGGTCTATTTTCATTCTTTTTCATGTGGCTGTCCAGTTTTCCCAGCACCATTTGTTGAAGAGGCTTTCTTTTCTCCATTGTGTATTCTTAGCTTCTTTGTCGAAGATTAGCTGTCCATAGATGTGTAGTTTTATTTTTGGGCTTTCAATTCTGTTCCATTGATCTGTGTGCCTGTTTTTGGACCAGTACCATGCTGTTTTGTTTATTATAGCTTTGTAGTATATTTTGAAGTCAGGGATTGTGATGCCTCCAGCTTTGTTCTTTTTTCTCAGGATTGCTTTAGCAATTTGGGGTCTTTTGTTGCCCCATATGGTTTTTAAGATTCTCTGTTCTATTTCCATGAAGAATGTCATTGAGATTCTGATTGGGATTGAGTTGAATCTGTAAATTGCTTTAGGTAGTATGGACATTTTAACTATGTTTATTCTTCCAATCCATGTGCATGGAATATCTTTCCATCTCTTTATGTCATCATTAATTTCTTTCAGGAAAGTCTTGTAGTTTTCATTGTATAGGTCTTTCACTTCCTTGGTTAAATTTATTCCAAGATATTTTATTCTTTTTGTTGTGATTGTGAACGGGATTGTGTTCTTGAGTTCTCTTTCTGTTAGTTTGTTATTAGAGTATAGAAATGCTACTGATTTATGTAAGTTGATTTTGTACCCTGCAACTTTGCTGTAATTGTTGATTACTTCTAGAAGCTTTCTGATGGATTTTTTAGGGTTTTCTATATTTAAGATCATGTTGTCTGCAAACAGCGAGAGTTTCACTTCTTCATTGCCTATTTGGATTCCTTTTATTTCTTTTTCCTGCCTAATTGCTCTGGCCAAAACCTCCAGTACTGTGTTGAATAAGAGTGGTGAAAGTAGACACCCTTGTCTTGCTCCTGTTCTCAGAGGGATGGCTTTCAGATTTTCCCCATTGAGTATGATGTTGGCTGTGGGTTTGTCATATATGGCCTTCATTATGTTGAGGTACTTTCCTTCTGTACCTATTTTAATGAGAGGTGTTTTTTTTTTTAATCATAAACAGATGTTGGATCTTGTCAAATGCTTTCTCTGCATCTACTGAGATGATCATGTTATTTTTTTCCTCATTTTGTTAATGTGGTATATCACGTTGATTGACTTGCAGATGTCGAACCATCCCTGTGTCCCTGGTATAAATCCCACTTGATCATGGTGTATGATCTTTTTAATGTATTGCTGTATTCAGTTTGCCAATATTTTGTTGAGGATTTTTGCGTCTATGTTCAACAGTGATATTGGCCTGAAGTTTTCCTTCTTTGTATTGACCTTGTCTGGTTTTGGGATCAGGGTGATGTTGGCCTCATGGACTGTGTTAGGAAGTGCTCCATCTTCCTCAGTTTTCTGGAATGGTTTGAGAAGGATAGGTATCTTCTCAATCTTCTTTGAACATTTGGTAGAATTCTCCAGAGAAGCCATCTAGTCCTGGACTTTTACTTTTGGGGAGGTTTTTGATTACTGATTCAATCTCTTTACTTGTGATTGGTCCATTCAGATTCTCTGTTTCTTCCTGATTCAGTTTTGGGAGGTTGTAAGAGTCTAAGAATTTATCCATCTTCTAGGTTGTCGAATTTGTTGGCATATAGTTTTTCGTAGTCTTCTCTTATAATCTTTTGTATTTCTGTGGTATCCGTTGTGATTTCTCCTCTTTCATTTCTGATTTTATTTATTTGAGTCATCTCTCTTTTTTTCTTAGTGAGCCTGGCTAAAGGTTTGTCTATTTTGTTGAAGAACCAGTTCTTTGTTTCATTGATCCTTTCTACTGTCTTTTTTGTTTCGATTTCATTTATTTCTGCTCTAATTTTTACTATTTCTCAGCTTCTACTGACTTTGGGCTTTGTTTGTTCTTCTGTTTCTAATTCTATTAGATGTAGTTTGAGATTGCTTATTTGAGATTTTTCTTGTTTATTGGGGTGAGCCTATATTGCAATGAATTTCCCTCTTAGGACTGCTTTTGCTGCATCCCAAATGAGTTGGTATGGCGTGTTTTCATTTTCATTTGTCTCCAGATAGTATTTGATTTCTCCTTTGATTTCTTCAATGATCCATTGGTCGTTCAGTAGCATGTTGTTTAATCTCCACATCTTTGCCCATTTCCCAGGTTTATTCTTGTAAGTGATTTCTAGTTTCATAGCATTATGGTTGGAAAAGATGCTTGATATTATTTCAGTCCTCTTAAATTTGTTGTGGCTTGCTTTGTTTCCCAACATATGGTCTATCCTTGAGAATGTTCCATGAACACTTGAGAAGAATGTGTAACCTGCTGTTTTTGGATGGAATGTTCTATATTCTTAATAGATATATATGTTCTGTATATATCTATTAAGTCCATCTGGTCTAGTTTTTCATTTAATTCTACAATTTCCTTCTTGACTTTCTGTTTGGATGATCTATCCATTGGTGTTATTGGGGCACTGAGGTCCCCTACTATTATCACATTGTGTTTGATATCTCCTTTTAGTTTTGTTAATAGTTGCTTTACATACTTTGGTGCTCCTGTGTTGGGTGCATATATATTAGGAGGAGCTTTTTATAAAAAAAGGAAGTATTTTTTATTGGCTGCATTTAATTTTTTTCTTTTTTTGAGGAAGTTTAGCCCTGAGCTAACATCTGCTGCCAATCCTCCTCTTTTTGCTGAGGCAGACTGGCCCTGAGCCCCTCTTCCTCTACTTTATATGTGAGACTTCTACCACAGCATGGCTTGACAAGTGGTGCATAGGTCCACACCCAGGATCCGAACTGGCAAACCCTGGGCTGCCTAAGCGGAACATGTGAACTTAACCGCTGTGCCACCAGGCCAGCCCCGCATTTAATTTTTTTAATCAAGATTTTATTTTTTAGAGCAGTTCTGTGTTCAGAGAAAAATTGAGGAGAAGGTGCAGAGGTTTCTCATATACCTCCTGCTCCCACACATGCATAGCCTCCCTCATTATCAACATCCCCTACTTGAATGGTAAATTTGCTACAATCAATGAACGTACATTGACACATACATCATAATCACCTGAAGTCCATAGTTTACACTAGGATTCACTCTTGCTGTTGTACATTCAGTGGGTTTGGACAAATGTATAATGATGTGTACCCATCATTATAGTATCATACAGAGTATTGTCACTGCCCTAAAAATCCTCTGTGCTCTGTCTATCCATCCTTCCCTGCCCTGCACCCTGCCAAACCCCTGGCAACCACTGATATTTGACTGTCTGCATAGTTTTGCCTTTTCCAGAATGTTGCATTGTTGGAACCATACAGCACTTAGCCTTTTCAGATTGGCATCTTTGACTTAGTGCTATGCCTGTAGTTTCCTCCATGTCCTTTCATGGCTTGATAGCTCATTTCTGTTTAGCACTGAATAATATTCTATTGTCTGGATATAACAGTTTACTCATCTATTTACCTACTGAAGAACATCTTAGTTGCTTCCAAGTTTTGGCAATTATGAAGAAAGCTCCTATAAACATCTGTGTTCAGGTTTTTGTGTGGACATAAGTTTTCAGCCCCTTGGGGTAAATACAAAGAAGTGTGGTTGCTGGATCATATGGTAAGAGTATGTTTAGTTTTGTAAGAAATCACCAAACTGTTTTCCAAAAAGACTGTACCACTTTGCATTCCCACCAGCAATGGATGAGAGTTCCTGTTGCTCTACATCCTTGACAGCATTTGCTGTCATCAGTGTTCCAGATTTTGGCCATTGAAACAGATGAACAGTGGTATCTCATTGTGGTTTTGTTTTGCATTTCTCTGGTGACATATGATATAGAGCATATTTTCATATGCTTATTTGCCATCTGTTTCTCTTCTTTGGTGAGCTGTCTGTTAAGATCTTTAGCCCATTTTTAAATTGGGTTGTTTGTTTTCTAATTGTTGAGTTTTAAGTGTTGTGTGTGTATTTTGGATAATAGTCCTTTATCAGATATGTCTCCTCCTAATATTTTCTCCCAGTCTGTGGTTTTTCTTCTTATTCTCTTGACATTGTGTTTCACAGAGCAGAAGTTTTTAATTTTAATGAAATCCAACTTATCAATTATTGTTTTCATGGATTGTACCTTTGTGTTGTATCTAAAAAGCCATCAACATACTTATGGCCGTGTAAGTTTTCTCCTATGTTATCTTCTAGGAGATTTATAGTCTTATGTTTTGCATTTAAGTCTATGACCCATTTTTAAGTAATTCTTGTGAAGGGTATAAGGTCTGTGCATGATTCATTCTTTTGCATGTGGATGTCCAGTTGTTCTAGTACCATTTGTTGAAAAGACTATCTTTGCTCCATTGTATTACCTTTTCTTCTTTGTCAAAGATCAGTTGTCTATATTTATATGGATCTGTTTCTGGGTTCTCTAGTCTGTTTCATTGATCTATTTGTCTATTACACCAATATCACACTGTCTTGATTAGTGTATCTTTATAGTAAGTCTTGAGGTAAGGTAGTGTCAATCCTCCAACTTTGTTTTTCTCCTTCAATACTATGTTGGCTATTCTGGATATTTTGCTTCTTCATATAAACTTTAGAATCACTTTGTCAATGTCTACAAAATAACTTGCTGGAGTTTTGATTGAAGTTGCGTTGAATCTATAGATCAAGTTGGGAAGAACTGACATCTTGACAATACTGAGTCTTCCTATCCATGAACATGGAATATCTCCCCATTTATTTAGCTCTTCTTTGATTTTGTTCCTCAGAGTTTTGTAGTTTTCCTCGTATAGATTTTGTACATATTTTGTTAGATTTACACCTAAGTATTTGATTCTGGGGGGTGCTAATGTAAATGATGTTATGTTTTTCATTTCAAATTCTACTTGTTCATTGCTGGTATATAGGAAAGCAAATGACTTTTGTATGTTAACCTTGTATCCTGCTACCTTGCTATAGTTGCTTATTAGTTCCAGGAGGTTTAGTGTTGATTCTTTTGGATTTTCTACATAGATGATCATGTTGTCTGTGAACAAAATGGCTTTATTTCTTCCTTTTCAATCTAAATTTCATTTGTATCTTTCTTTTATCTTATTGCATCAGCTAGAACTTCCAGTACAATGTTGAGAAAGATTGGTGAGAGGAGATAGGAAGGATCTTTTAGAAGACTGATGAGACTCTAGTAATTATTAATGAAGGGAAAGGAAACATATTTTCTAGGTTTGGTCTTAGGCCATGTATAAAGCACTTCTATAATTTAAAAAAAAAATGTCTTCATGCCCATTCAAGCCCTAGGAAGAAGGGAAAATTCATTTCTATGCAGAGAGTGACTTTTTAAAAAAAAAATTTTAATGCAATTTTCAGTTAAACTCTAAAACTTAGCTTCATGGGGGCATGATTATAGGGTTTAGGCTTAAAGACTGAAAAACAAATAAATGCGAAAGAAGCTGTCAACCTTGGAAAATGTCTTCCCAAGTTCTTTGGAGAGCAGATCTATTTGGGAAGCATTCACCTTACTCACTGCAGAGTCCACCCCAGGAACCCAACCCTCGGCCCATCAAACCCCTAGACACTGACCATGGGTGCCTGGAGGGGCACTGCTAGCACCTTCCAGGCTCCGTCCAGACTTCTCTCAGGAATATGTTGTGTTGGCATTAGAACGGGGTTAAGTTTAATCCAGAACTCCCTTCGCCCAACTTCCTGCAGACATTTGGAATCATTCACGGAGAAGGTCCTTGGAGAAACTTTTGGGTCACTATATTTCTAGAAGTGTAAGTTTGGTAAATACTAGTGTAGTGATATGAATCTTTCTCCATAAATGCCAGTATGCAAGGAAGTCACGTGTCTTTGCTTTCTTCATATCAAATCAAATCTGACTCAGAAGCAACCCCCTCCCCCTCCACTATGCTGGGTCAGGAGGAAATTTATGCTCAGTCAAGTGGGCCCCAAACACCTTCTCCAAAGTTGTGCAAGTATCTTATGTGGTGCACAGAAAATGGAAAATGTGCCCCAATCTTTGGCCTGTCATTGCTACTGATATCTTCACCGGCCAGATCATCATGATCCCTTGAAGACAGGTGGTCACTAAGCCGTGTAGTCCACTCTTTCTCTGAGAACTTGCCATCTCCTTGGAATACCACCAAAGTGGAGGATACATCCTCATTACTCCCAGGCTGGCTGGCCTTCCTTTCAATCTTTCTGTCTTCCGACATAAACCTCTCTTGAGGCTCAGAGTCAAGAAAGTCTAGATGCTTAGAATAGGGTAGCAAAAAATAGGATGACAACAAAATACAAAATTAGTATATCAATAAATGATCCTGCCACAGCAGGATGAAGAGACAATCTTGTTGATTCCACAGTCCATTCTCTTTCTGGCAGAGTAAGGATTTGAATTCAGGCAGTTGGACTACAGACCCCATATGGAGTGAATTTAATGATTGATTCCTTCAGTCAACCACCAATCCAGTCAACTGTGCTAGATGTTAGGAGTACAGCGGTGAACAAAATAGATGTGGGGCCTTTCTTCCTGAGCTTAATGTCTAGCTGTGGAGACAGACGCAAACAAATGCAGCAGGGTTGACTTTACACCTTACAACTCATGTGTGCCAAAAATTAAATTAGTTTCCTTTATTTTTTATGCTCATTCCTGCTAATGGTGGAGAAACTCTTAAAATTATGAATCAATAAAAGTAGTTCATTTTTTAAAATAGTTTAAAATAGGCGCTTTTGGTCTAACTGAGTGTCTTGGGTACTTGCATTATTTTTTAGAGTTTCTCACTCCTGCCCTTTCTCCTTCCTTGGGCACCAGGGGAGCCTAAGAAGCATGTGGGTGGGGAGGATCCTTTCTCTGAGCTGCCCCCTGAGAATTGTGCTGGGATGTCTTCACTAGCCCCTCCTGGGCTTCCTTCAGCCCCCCAGTCCTTCTCTCCTGGGGGTGTCAGCCCAGAGGGAGAGCCAGGGCCCTTAAGCTGACCTCTCTGCCTTGGTCCCTTTGTTTCTTAGAAGCTTTGCCCAGTGAGAGGGGAGCTACTTCTTGTCGTTGGATGAGGGCTTCTAAGAGACATTCTTCCCTCCTCTCTGATCATCTCTGATATGGCCTTCTGCTTCCTTGGGCCATTTCTTACATATTCAACAAATCCTTATGGGACACCTACAGTGTACCGGACTCTCTTCTATGCCCTCAGGATACCCCAGGGATCAAAACAAAGATTTCTGTCTTTGTGAAGTTCACATTCTAGTGACGGGGAAAAAAGAACGAGTAGACATAGAAAATAAGTAAGCGATACAGTGTTTTAGAAGGTCATAAATGTTACTGGAGAAGAAAAAGAAGGACCAGGGGGTGGGATGGGGAGTGTGAGCTGGAGGGCAGGGCGCAGTTTTAAGTGAATGCCAGGGTGGGGCCATTCAGAAGGTGAGATGGAGCGGAGATCTGAAAGAGGCCCCGATTGGGCCATTTAGACATCTGGGGATGAGCATTTGGGGCAGAGGGCTTGTGCCCTGAGGTTGACAGGCACACAACAAGGAGACCAGCAGCCTGGAGCAGAGGGGGATGGGAGAAGGAGCAGCAGTGAGTACAGAAAGAGAGCTTAGGAGAGTGGACGGGCCCCTGCGGCTGTCTGTGATCATTTTATAGAGCTCATTTACCATAGAGCTTCAGCTCCTTTGGCCAAGATGTTTTTCCTACTTCTGTTTTGCTCGCCCTGGAGGCACTCAATAATTACTGATTCTTTTAATTTTTAAAACTTTTTGGGGGATTATTTGAGCTTGGTTCTGTCTAGTGACCAGGTGATGAGCTAAGATCTGAAAAAGGTCCCGATTGGGCCATTTAGACATCTCGGCTCTGCATATCTCTGAATTCCCGACAAGGGTTGCACTGAGCCCTAAGTTATGATGACACACGTCCTGTTTACACTCAGCTCTATGTTGGTTTTGTTGGCAGAACCTCAGTCCGTCAGGTCGGAGCAAGAAGACACTCATTCATCGTTGTGCCTTGATTCAGTAAGACACTCAGAGATGGCATCCCAGGGGAGAAAGAAGTCAGCGGGGTGACAACGGCTCTTAGCTCCAAAGCACAGTGGCTCCTGGGTGGCAGATGTTTTTGCCTAAAAAAGAGTAGCATTCTTATTTCATATTTAGGTAAAGCAGACGGCTGTAAATGGTTCTCCTGGGGATTCCCTGAGGGGTTTGCCTGGCTTGCCCTGCAGAGACACTTCAACTCACTAATACATTTTTTATATTTTTGAAATTGAAGTTTTTATAGCAAATCTAACAAAGAGAAAGGAACAGACGCCACTCCTGCCCAGTCAGTTAATATAACGTCCAGCCCCAGATCTCATCTTTTGTAAACTTGGTTCAGGCAGAAATTCCCCATTTTCTGAAGGAGATCTGGATAAGAAGCCAGGAGCAGAGCATGTGGTAAGTTACTCTTCTGTGTTTGAACAACTGGAGGAATGTGAGGAGCTTGTTGGAAAAAGAAGGACTGCTCTTCAGTGTCTGTTAAGAATTAGCTGTCTTTGTACTGTATACAAATACAATCTGTAAAATATCACATCCTAGAAGGTGGATTAATGAAATTCTGAACCCATCTAAACATGATACACCTCTTGGGTGATCTCTCATATGTTAAAATTGTTGCAGACGTTTTCCCATCACCACAATTACAAAGTTTTGTGTGTGGGGGGTGGGGAGGGAAAGAATTCATGAAATTAAAGTAAGTCCTTAAGATGTGGCAAGTGCGTGAGATGGGTGATAAATCTTTGTCAGAGCTGCACTCTACAGGCGGAGAGAGTCTATCCTCCCCCGGCCCGGCCTTCAGTGTATCACTGAACTTCGCATCAGAACAAAGCTGCACAGGTCCCCAGTGGGCAGTTTGTCCCTTGCTGAGCACAGTGTAAGGTTGTATTTTGAGTTGTCTTTCTCCCGCTTGAACACCGTGAAGCAGTTTACTGGAGCAGTCTTGCTTTTCTGTGTCCTTTCTCTTTCCGGTCCAGCTCTGCCGGGCTCCTCAATAGTGTGGCATTGGCATGAGCTGTGATGCTCGGGGAACTGGGCAAGCAATTAGTAGAGCCAGACAGATCTTCCTTCTTCAGCCAGGCTTTCCTGGCTTCTCCAAACACAGCCGGCCAAACAAAGACCATGGGAAGAAACCAAACAGTAAGTCATTTCTTTCTTTAAAAGAAGCAAGCTCCAAACGTTGCCGATAGCCGCCATTTTGTAGGTGAGGACAGGTACTCCAGGAGCCAAAGCTGTGGGGATAATGTTGGAGGGGATGGCTGGCTGCCATCCTACTCCAGCATTTCCTGTGCTGACTCTTCTGTGCCTCCCTGCCTCCATTGTAGCGCATCACATTAGGGAAACATTCAGATTCCACATCCATGAATGGCTAGCAGAAGGACCTTCTGGAAATCTTCACTGACATTCTGAGAAGCCGGTTTGGAGGGGAAGAACTCAGTGAGACATCTCTTCAAACATTTTAGAAACAAATGACCAATGAGTGCTGGAGCTGTCATTAGAGCCTGAGATGAGATTTATTCCATCCTGGAAACTACACAAACTAGAGGAAAGAAACAGAAACCCAAATATAATTTATGCACACAAAAAGAACAATTGAATTAGTAAGAATAGGCAAGAGCTCAAAGGTAAATTGGAGAATGAATTCTGTAGGCACAGGATCAGATGAAACATATTTTTTTAAGCCATTCAAACCACCGAATCCCGTTGCTCTTGAAACAGAGTTGAAGAAATGGAAAAGGCGTGGCAAGAAGCTCTATTGAAGCCAGGGGAGTAGAAGGTCTTGGTTCTAGCAGGCTGAGCTCATCTCAGGGGTGGGGAATGCAGAGCAAAATCATGTTCCTGCATTGTCCCTGTGGAGGCCACAGAGCTGTAGCCTCACTCGTCATCTTTGTAGACACCATATGGGCTCAATCTTGGTGATGCTGATAAGTCCTTAGTGACTGTAATATTTCCCTTTAAGATCCTTCTGGTTTGACAGAGGACTGGGGTGGGGTGGCGGGTGGAGAAGAGGGAGGGAGAGAAAGGAATCACGGGACATGAAAGAGGATAATGAATTTCAAATGAACCACAGGAAGCAAAGAGTCTGGACTCCTTGGAAAAGTGTCAACAGTTCCACAAGTACGTTAGAGAAACCTCACTAAATGTGCCGCACCCAATTTAAGGTAGCAAGGGAGACGGTTCCTCTGTATTGTGCTTGCTGAAGGCTGGAGTAAGTTCTGATGAATGCTTTTGCAAATAGTACTGTAATTCTTAATTTCTCAGCTTGCCTGAGCTTGTCACTTAAGCAGGACACATAGGCTGAACTCGGTTTTTCCAATTTACAAGGACAATCATGAAGGAAAGAGCACTGTATTGGAAGACTGCAGATGTGGGTTCCTGCCGCTGACTCCTTGTGCGATCTCAGGAAATCGGAGAGCATCTCTGGGCCTGCTTTCTGATCTGTAAAACGAGGGTGTTGGGTTGGATGATCATTCAGAACCCTCTAAGTTCTGGAAATGCCCTCAAATTTAATGTTCCATAGCTTTAAATTTATCTTATTTCTCCCCATGGACAGAACTCATCGTCATCCCTCTGGCAACCTCCTCAAAATTCTCTTTAAAAGGGAAACTTTGCGTAAAATATTCCCTATATAGTGAAAGAGTTCAGAGCATACCACCCCAAAATATGCCACTCTGTCATATTGATTATTTTTAGTTAAAGGCGTTTGAAAAACAGCAGATGCAAGAAGGGCACTCTGACCTTGCTGAAAGCCGGAGATGGGACTCTCTGATGGAAGGTGCCCTCCGTGGACCAGGAGATGGAACTCTCAGACGGAAGACGCCCTCCGTGGACCAGGACATGGAACTCTTAGATGGAAGATGCCCTCCGTGGACCAGGAGGAAAGAAACATTCTTATCACGGGGATGAAGAGTAGAACCTGAGAGAAATTTCTGCACACAAACCTTGTTAAACTAATCCGTTTCTCCATGATTAAGTGCTCAAGCCCAAGCCCCTTTGCCTTGTCACATTTTCACAATTTACTACTCCTTGTCCAAGCTAACGTGTAAGCATTCAATTCTAGCTGTTTCTTTGGGTCTTCATTTATCTTGTCAGGGTTCCAATGCACTTGTGAAAAAATAATTAAAACTTCTGTGCTTTTCCCCTGTTAATCTAGTCTATTTTATGTCAGTTTAATTCTCAGACCCAGTTGGAGACCCTAAGAAGGTAGAGGAGAAATTTTTCTTTCCCTACAACAGCAGAATGTGACTGTAATTCTTATTTGCTAAATGCACGTGATGTGCATTGCCACCTATTGAGCGTTGTTCTCCTTCCTGCCTTTCTTCTGAGGAAACGTCTTCCTCTCTTTCTGCTCTTTCTACAGTTGCAAACAATGAGACCCAAGTGGAATCCTTAAAAACAACAATAGAGTGAGAGGCAAAAGAAAGGAAGGAAAGGAAGAGAAAAGTGAAAAGGAAAGTCTGGCCAAAATGAGAGGAAAAGGAGGAGGCTGTGAGGAAGGGATTGGTGCAGGAAGGAGCCACAACTGCCAGGAGGAATGGGTGTTGTCTCTGGGAGGCCTTCAGAGTGAGAGGGGTTCCACCGCCCTCTGATCACCCAGAATTTCTAAAGAAACTAGAGATGCTCTGACTGGTCTAGCTGAGAATATGCACTGACTTCCTGTTGAGTTCTGTGGGGCGTCATGTGACACAAATAATGGGGCTCTTGAATTTAAGAGTCTTTGAGACAGAAGTGGGATGTACTGATGTCGAAGTGAGTGGTCCCAAAGGGCAGCACCCCCCGGGAAGTTGCGGAGGCATCCCTTAAGGCTTCCTATTAAAGAAGCAGGGCTGGGTTCCTTTTGGGATACCTAAGAATCATGCAAGGCCACAAATCGCCCCTGGATCCATAGAGAAAGCTCACTACACCTCTCTGCTCACTTGTCTGCCTCGAACAACTCACACCCTCAGCATTGCCACGAGGCCTCTGTGTGAGATGGACGCACACAGGATGCCGCCACGGTGCATCCGGTCTGACAAAAGCGACGAGGCTGGATTTCAGCAGGAGCCCCCTGCTAGCAACCGAATTCGGCAGCCTGCTCAGACTCTTTCACGTGGGAATTATGGTCCAGGTCCACACCAGGCAAGGCTCCAATTGTCACCTATTAATCAGCAACTCCTAGCACCACAGAGAGGCAGAATCAGGTCACCACACAGGGAAATGATGTTGGCTATGTGATTCTGGCTCCCCAGGAGGAGAAGCTCGGTTCTGGAAGAACCAGTACTCGGTTTTCTTCCTTTAAATCTCCTTTAAAAGTGAACAGATTCCTGCAAAGCAAGGCTTTGTGAAAAGTCAGGGGGTCCGTGGCGGAGGGTGGAGGGTAGGGGCGGGGAGCGGAAGTGACTGGAAAAGACAATGGGGCTCCTGGTGCTGGTGAGGTCCTCTTTCCTGATTTGGGTGCTGCTTACACAGGTATGTTTGCTTTATGACAATTCACCGAGCGGTACAGTTATGATTTATGTGCTTTTGTGTGTATATGTTACAGGTCAGTTAGAAAATGTCATCTTTAAAAAGTGTCCCAGGCGTGCTCTCCTGGAGGAGAGGGGTCGTGTTTTTATCCACAGCTCTATCCCCTGCTTTGAGCACAGTGTCTGGCTCATAATAAGTCCTTAATAAATATTTGTTCAGTGAAAAACAGAGGACTGGCTTTCCTCTGGAATCCTGGCACAACCATTTGTCATCCTTCAGACGTGTTGGCTTCTGACCCGTGAGATGCTGCACCCACACAGTTCACGACGTCAGCTGGCGGCAACATCTCAGCATTCCTTTGGCAAGGAAACGCAATGGACAGGTGCCTGGCCTTTTGTATTTTAGGTTCTCTTAAGCATAGGGTGGATTTCTAAGCCTGGGGAAACGATGCTAATAACAAATGTAAATCATCCGGGACAAGAGCTCCATGATGGAGAGAAAAACAAAGTTCAAAGTACAAAAGCCAAGCTGCTCTTGGAAGAGCCGACAGAACGGCCCAGAGGTTCTCTCTTACCCACAGTGGGCGGAACAGCCAGACACCCTGATTTCCGGGTGACCCTGCTGCCAGGTGTTCCACGATCATCACAGGACTTGTTTGTCCCTGTAGAAAAAGAATACTCTAAATTTCTTTTAAACAATCGCAAACTTACAGAAAGCTTGCAAGTTTGGGATAAAAACATTTCTGAACCATTTGAGAGTAAGTTGCCGACCTGACCGCCATCACCCCTGAACACTGCAGGGTGCCTTGCTCACAGCAAGGACTTTCTCCTGCGGAACCCGGTACAAGCATGAGAGTCAGGAAGTTAACAGACACTTCACTACCATCCAAACTTCAGTCCCCACTGTGGTTCCACCACCTGCCTCTTAATGCCCTTGCTTGTGGAGAGCTCCTGCTCAGAATTGGCTTTGCGTGTGGTATCACGCCTCTGCTGTCCTTCTGTCGGCGGCAGCAGGTCTTCAGTTTCTTCTTGATTTTCAGGACCTTCTCACTTTCAAAGATTACAGGCCGGTTATTTAGTAGACTGTCCCTCAATAGGGGTTTCTCATGATTAGATTTGGGTTATTCAGTTTTGGCAGTGAAATCACAGGAGGAAGGCCGTGTTCCTCTCATTGCATCCTATCAGAGGCACAGATTTTAATTTGTCCTGTGACTGCTCCTGTTCACTTTGATTACTTGATTAAGGCGATGTGGGCCTGGTTTCCCTGTTGTGTAGTTACTTATAAGTATTTTGGGGGGAGGTAATTTGAAACTATGTAAATATCTCACTCATCATCAAATTTTCAATTTATTCACTTATTACTTAGATCTATTAACCATGTTAAGACACATGGTTTCTTCCCCATTTATTTAGTGGGTTATAGTGCATTGCTAGCATTCTTTCTTTAGATGCTCTAATTTAACGGTCCCTCAGTTTGGTCGGTGGACCCTTTGCAAGTTGGCCTCTGTGTCCTTTTGACATGTCTTCGTCATTCTTTGAGTACTTCTTTGTTCCCTGACCTAAGATACTCCAGGCTCCTCTTGTATTTGCCCTGCCGAAGCCAAGGAATGAGCCGTTTCTGCAAGGAGCAACACACACCCACGCACACATGCGCACACACATAACCTTTATTACTGTAACTAGCGTCCTATGTGGAAAAGCAAGTTCACATCCATACCTCTGATTCTAGTCCGACACCAAGATCTCACGTTTCATGTTTGTAGCTTCCTTCTCTAACAATGAGAAACTTGGCTCCCATTAGCCTTAATGTATTTGCTTATTTGATCTATCTCCTTGATCATAACTGGTCCACCTTCTCCGCTGCCATCTCCTCCTCTGCATGGTCACCTTCTGCACCCTCACACCTGCTGCGGCTCCCACACCCTCCGCTGGGTTCGCCCCTGCGTCGCCTCTCCTCACCCTGCTTGGGCTCTGACATCCACGTGGAACCACCTCCATTGGGCGCCCTCCTTACCTGCTCTGTCCCTGGCCACTTGTGCTACCTGCCCTTCACACGGGTGGTCTCTGACACTCTGTGCTGGACCGCCTCTGTGTGTGGTTGCCTCCTCGCCCCATTGGGCTCTGAGCCCCAGCATCGCTGCCTCCATGTGTGGACCCCTTCTCACCCCACCTGGCCTCCAACGCTCTGCTCTGAGCCCCGCAGCTCCCTTCCCGCTCCCCGCTGCCAGTCTGGAAGCCCACCTTGGTCTGCCCCACCTAATGGCTTTAGGATTGAATTTTTCAGGAAAGAAAGGAAGGAGAAAGAAAGGGGGAAAATAGGGAGAAGGAGAACTTTCTCCTAAATGTTGGCCCAGAAAGATACGTTCAGCATAACTGTTCTCAGAGCTTGTTAGACTCTACTTAGAGGATTCACCATTTCTTTTGACTTATAACTGAGACGGAGATATCCTTTCAGACCAGTAAGGAGAAATATCTGGTTCTTTTTATGATAGGACTCAGAAAAGTGTTTACACGTGAGTCTTATTACGATTTCAAGTGAGCCTGGCCAATCCACCTGGGCTGACGAGGCCTGGAGATGTGGGGAACAATCCAGCGAGAGCAGAAGACTCTGCGTTTACTTGGTAACTCCCAATCAGGAGAGTCACTGGAAACCAAGTGGCCGCCCTTCCTTCAACCAAAGGGGTCCTGATCACACCCAAGAACCTGTCTCACTGTTGTCGGGGACAGTGGTGGAGTGAGGAAGAGGGTGGGCTTCCTTTTCCTTTACCCCCAGGGCTGGCCGGGAGGGCATTCCAGCCGCACTGCTTTCCCATCACACCCGCACTCTCACCCCTGTTTTCCCCAGGCTCCTTCATCTTGTTCTATCTCAGAAAGACCCTACCCACTTGAAGGCACTCCCCAGGAGTTTGGGGCCAGCTTTTGGGCCTCTTTTCCTATTTGAGATGCTTGTCCCAGGGTCCCAAGACAAAATATTAGTTGCAATGTCATTGTCAACACTTCTCCCACAAGTCTTTCACGGCCAAGTCCTCCTGCAGGCTTGTGCTCGTAAGCCAGAGGAGCTCACTGTTCGCTGTACGCCTCCAAACATTTAAAATAATTGGTAAGGTAATCCTGGGTTTAAAAGATTCAGAAATGATATAAAAAGAAATCTAGTAATGAATAATAACAGCCATGGAAAAACACAGGTCGAAGAATAAGTTAACAGTAGTGACCTCATTAGGGCTTAGCAGTTTCTGTTTCCATAAACCTACGCATACATAACAATGGGATTCCTAACCCTTTTTCTGGACTTCACTTAAGCTTTGCTATGCATCCTCCTGCGCCCGGCAAGTTTAGGTTGAGTCCGTCCCCCTGGACTTGTTATATAGAGCTTACTCAGTTATAGTTAATTGGTCACACAACTGCTTATGTAATGGCTGTATTTTCTACTAGGCTTTTGGCTCCTTTGAGGGCATGAATTTTATCAGTCTTATTCACCACTCACAACCCCAATGCTTAGAACAGCACTTTGCACATAGAGCTTACAAAATATTTGTTGAATGAATGAATATTTTCTGAGCAATTATGATGATGTTATTGACCTCACATTATTTTATCCAGTATAACAACCAATTTTATAGATTGGGAGACAGGCTCTGAGAAATCAAGGAACTTGCTCAAGTATGCATGGATTTTAAAGGGTAGACCCTGCATTCAAACCCATTTAGAGAAAGAAGAACCTGCTGTGGTTAGAGCATAGGTTCTGACGCCAGCTGCCTGCATGCAGGAGTTTCATAGGCTGTTATGAGGACTGAACAAGTTAATGAGGGCAAAGCACTCAGAATGGAGCTTGGCACAGAGTCGGCACTCGGGGAATGTCAGGGGTGAGCGTCCTTTATGCCTCTCAACCTGTGTCCTTTCTACTTGGTCACGTTGCCTCCTCTCGTTAGTGAAGAGACTCTCTCATTAGCTAAACATCCTCCCCCCATTATCTAAAAGACTACTCAGAATTAATATAAATTAATATACCACTGTGGGCTACTATGCAAAAAATGATCAAAGCCTAGAGGCGGAGTGAAAAGATGGAAGGAGCCTGGTCCCTGAGTCACTGTGTGGAGGGCAGCTGCTCTACCCCCCAAGGTGAGCACCCCCTACAAATTAACTTACGTTGGCTAAGTCTCTAAATTTGTGTGTTTGTTAGTTACAGCAGCTAGTGATACCCTGACCAATATAATCTTTTTTGCACAAACTGCTGGGTGGGTAAACTGGACGACAGTTGCTTTGCAGAAGTTATCATTTCTCTCTCTCTGTTTCTCTCTCTCCCTCACTCTCTCTCTTTGTCTTGGTTTTCTTTCTTCTGGAAATCACACTTGAATATTATTTAGATTTTGGAGGGAATAGAGAAAGAAAACAACAAGTCCTGTTTAAGCTTCCACATCCAAACGAGTCCTACACTAGCGTATTGGGATTTGCGTGGATGTTAATAAAGGGGGATTTTTTCCAGTTTGTCTGTTATTTCCTACGAGTATAGAAATTCTGGCACGAGGAAGGTGCTGGTCAGGGAAGGATTGGAAATTCTTGGGTCTCTATGAGTGATATGATCCTAGTAGCTCCAAAAATTCACCTCTCGCTCTGCAGGAAGAGAATTTATTGCCTTTTTATTCAAAAGAGGGAATTTAATATAAAAGCTTGCTGCTTTCTGTTTCAATTAACCTTACCTGTAAGAATCCTGGCTTTTGAAAAAATGGTGAGATGATCCTTCTCACAGGGTAAAAACCCAGATTAAGACCTGTGGAGCCTAAGACTTATTATCTCAAACCAGTGAAATACAAGAACTCATACTGAGCATGCATTACGTTTATAATTAGAGGAAAAAGCTGTTTTTGTAAAAACAAAACAACAGCAACAACAATAAGAACCAGCAGTGTGAGGCTTATTTTCAGAATGTTTTATGTCGGATATTATGAAAACCATCCCATTTCCCCTTTTCCACCTGTCTCTCTTGTTTAGGAATTAAGTGGAGGCATTTCCTGTAGGAGGAAACTTAACCACCTCTCCACCATTCCCCCCCTGCCCCCCCCCCCCCACACCCCAGCTCTCGGTTCTTCCTTGTCTTCCCACGGCACCTTCTGTCACACAGACAGCTAACAAATACTGCTTTCCTCCTAAACGAGTCCCTTCTTAATGCAGAGAATTATTCTTTTTTTCAACATGGCACATGGTAGAAACTGAATGAGTACTTGTTACATGATTAAATAAGTGGGCAACAATTTAATTCTGTACCACTTCTGCTGGGTGAGACGTTTTGGATTTGCAGATCCGGTTGTGCAAGGACACCGTTCAGCTCCTCAGGAAATAGCAGACCTGGAACTTTCCCTTTAGGGAGGGAAAGCAAGTTTCTGGGAGCCTTTCAAATGTTTCATGGGAATCCCACTTTTGGTTAAGGACACTTTTTTTGTTGTTGTTCATCATTCCATAGACCTCACAGACCAATTTACGGACCACATCTTTCCGGTGGTTCAACATGGTCTTGGCTACAGAAGGCTGAAATCCTGCTACGAATTGAGGCTTGTAGGAACTTAAAAGGAGAAGTGTCTCATGGGAAACCTGTCCTCTGGCATGCCTGAAGAGAGTCTCGGGCATCTGAAGACACCCACCCAGGACATCAAAATGAAATTAACAAGAAGGAGCCCCCAGGAGGGAGATGGGGTGCCCGAGACCCAAGTGAGTAGTCGATTGAGTCCAATGAGGGTGTAATAAGCTGTTTTATGTGGTTCTGGCAAATTCACCCTACACCCATAATTTTCTCTTAAGGTATCGTTAAAATCAAATGATTCCCTTATTTGGGGTATCCATTTACACTGTAATTATTTTGGTCTTTTGTAGTGACTTCTGTGGTTAAATTAGGCAATTCTTCTCCTGCCTGTGTAGATAATGTAATGACTTTTTAATCATTTGTTTTCTACCAGCCAAATTGTTTCCATGATCACATTAGAAATTCTTCTGTAGCGATTCCAGTGAAATTATGGAACTACTGGTGACAGCCATGCTGATGAACTGCAGGTTGCCTGCTGCTAAATTCAGCCAATGAATATCAAAATACTTTCCATTTTCCTGGGAACCCAGAAAAAACCTAGTCATTTTGATCAGTGTGTGTATATCCTGACATTCACCATAGAAATCATAAAGAATACCATGTGGTTATGGTAGGTTTTTAAAAAATTGCATTTGTTGCTTTGTTCTGATTATAAAAGTAATACATTATTATTATAGAAAATTCAGAAATACACAAAAATACAATGAAGCCTATAAAAACACCTATAATGTTACCATTTACTTAAGAGCATTTCATATTTGATGGTATTTTCTTAGTTTTATCTATTTCTATTAGCTATCTGTCTATCTAATTTATCTATCCATCTACCCATCTACCTATCTATCTATCTATCTGTCTATCTATCCATCTATCTACCAACTTACTGTACCTATCTATCTATCCAAAATTGGAGCCATAACTTACTTGTAATTTTTTCTTTGAGGAAGATTGGCCCTGAGCTAACATCTGTGCACATCTTCCTCTATTTTATATGTGGGACAACCGCCACAGCATGGCTTGATAAGCAGTGTGTAAGTCTCTACCTGGGATCCTAACTGGCAAACCCCGGTGCTGCTGAAGCGGAATGTGTGAACTTAACTGCTATGCCACCGGGCCAGTCCCTTACTTATAATTTTTTAATCATATTTTTTCATTTAATATGTATGATAAGCATTTTTCCACGTCACTGAATATTCTTTGAAGTTATACCTTTTAATGGTTGTATAAGATTCCATTATATTCATTTGTTCTCTCAATATTTTCTGAGCTCCTACTATGAACAAGCACAGGATTTACTGTAATCTTTTTAGTTATTTCCGTATCATTTGAACATTTGGATTCTTTAAAAATACAAGGCACACCATAGCTCTCTGCTCCAAATGCCAGCAGGCCTTCCTATTTTGCTAGGAGTAAAAGCCAAGTCCTTTGAGGCCCTTCACGATGGCCCCCAACCCTGGCCTCTCCAGTCTCCGGTTCATCTCCCACTCCTCTCCCTGCTCAGGCCACTCTAGACACTCTGGACCCCTACCGTCTCTCTAATTGCCAGGCGGGCTTGTGCTCCTGGACCTTTGCAGCAGCTGTTCCCTCTGCCTGGAACGCCCAAGGACCTGCCACCCAGAATCCTTCGAATCTTTGCTCAAGTGTCATCTTCTTAGTAAAGCAACCTGCTCCTCCTCCTCTTGCCTCCCACCAGTTCTCCCTTGTCTTGCTCTGCTTTTCTTTTTTCACAGCATCTCTTACTTTCTCATGTACTATTTTATTTCAGTCATTTGCTAAGTTTACTGTTTGTTATCTATTCTTTCCACTATGATATAAATTTCACCAGGGTGGAGATTTTCTGTCAATTTTGTTCACTCATGTTTTGCAGGTGCCCCAAACACTACCTAGCACGTAGTAGATGCTCAATAAATATTTGTCCAATGAATAGATAAATGGTTTGCATTTTTGGACAATGCTGTATTGAATCTAAACCTTTGACTGAATCTCTTGTGATTTTCTAACATTGAGTCAAAAGAACAAATGTTGAGGCTCCCTGATATGTATCGTTCAGTTGCTTTTTAGAAAAGTTGTTCTGATTTACATTTTGGCAGCAGAATATAACTATGTACATCTCATTTCATTAACACATGCCTTAAGTATTATTTAAAAACTATCTTTCGAGGATGGCCTGGTGGCATAGTTGTTGGGTTTGTGCACTCCGCTTCAGCGGCCAGAGGTTCACAGGTTCAGATCCCAGGCATGGACCTACACACCAATCATCAAGCCATGCTGTGGTGGTGTCCCACATACAAAATAGAGGAAGGCTGACATAGATGTTAGCTCAGAGACAATCTTCTTCACTAAAAAGAAAAAAATCTTTGCCAAACTGATTGACAAAAAATGCTACTCATTTAAAAAATTTACAATAAAAAGTTTTACAGCTATTTGATTACTAGTAAATTTGAAGATTTAAAAATCAGTTTATTAGTCATTGACATCTCTTCTGTTGGGATCACCTGCTCACATTCCACATTGATTTTTCTGTTGTGACTATTAGGATTTCTTTTCATTTTTATTGGGAATAATCTGTGCAAACAAGAGAATATGTTTAGAGAAATAAAGTAAACTCTCTTCAACCCACCACCCAGCTTAAGAAATAGGACATCAGTGATTCCTTTGAAACACCAGTGAGTGCCTCCCGATCCCATTCCTTAGCATCTTCATGAAGAAACCATTGCTTTTTCATGTGTCCCCAAATGGTATGTTATTTAGTTTTGTCTCTTTTTAAAATGGAGTCATACGGTGTGTAGTCTTCTGCACTTTGTGTTTCTAAAGCTCACCAATGTGTAGTGTGCACAGCTGCCATTCATTTGTTTTTGCTGCTGTGTAGAACTCTCTCATGTGTGTAGACTGCCATTTATTGATCTAGTGTCCTGTCAATGGACACTTGGGTTGTTTTTCTCTTTGGCATTATAAACAACAGTGCTACAAACATTCTTGCTCATATTCCTGAGGTATTACATGCAGAATCAGAATTCAAAATATAATAAAATCTTAGATCTGACCAAAACACACACTTACACACTCACACTCACATCCTCCCCTCGGTCTTTCTGTCACTGACTTTACCCTTAGCATGTGCAGCCTTGTGCTATTACTCACTCAAAGAAAAGAAAATTATTGAGGTATAATTTACTTATCATGAAAGTCAGCCATTGTAAGTGCATGATTCAATGATTTTTTAGTGAGTTTACTGAATTGTGCAACCATCTCCAAAGCCTAGTCTTGAAACAGTTCCATTCCCCCGATAAGGCCCCTCATGTCCATCTGCAGTTAATCCCTTCTTCCTAACCCCCAGGCCCAACCGTTAATCCGCTTTCTGTCTCTATAAATTTGCCTTTTCTGGACATTAAATATAAATGGAGTCACATAAAATGTGAGCTTTTGTGTCTGGCTTCTCTCACTTAGCACGAAGTTCATCCACGTTGTAGCATGTATTTCATTCAGCATTTCATTCATTTTTACTGCTGAGTAGAGTTCCACTGTTCAGATATACCACATTCTGTTTATCACTCACCAGTTGATGGACATTTGGGCTGTTTCCACTTTTTGGCTATTATGAATAATGCTGCTATGAGCATTCATGTACAAGTCTTGTGTAAACATATGTTTCAATTTCTCTTGGGTTTACACAAAAGATTGCTGCATCATATGGTCAGTCTATATCTAACTTCTTAAGAAACTGTCAAACTGTTTCCACATCAGCTGTGCCATTTTGCATTCCCTGTGATTGACTTCCTCATGTGAGTTCGTCTCCCTCCTTAGGCTGTAGGCTTCTTGCAGACAGCAATCTTGTCTGTAGCCCCGTGTAATCCTAACACTCAGCATAGAATAGGTTTGTGACCATTAATGATGATTGCTGTAGTGGGCTGAATAGTGGCTCCAAAGATTTATGCATGTCATAATTGCTGGAACCTGTGAATATTACCTTACATGGCGCAAGAAGTGATTAAGGATCTTGAGAGGAGTAGCTCATCCTGGACTATCCAGATGGGCCCTAAATGCTGTCACAAGTATCGTTATAAGAGGATAGAGACAGAGAGAGATTGTACACAGACACACAGAGGAGCAGGCCATGTGCGCACGGGGCAGAGAGAGAAGTGGCCACCAGCCAAGGAACGCTGGGAGCTACCAGGAGGCAGAAGAGGCAAAGAACACATTCCTCCCTAGACCTTCTAGAGGGAGGATAGGCCTGACAACACCTGATTTCAGCTCGGTGAAACAGATTTTGGATTTCTGGCCTCCAGGACTGGAGAATAAATTTCTGTTGCTTTAAGCCACCGGTTCATGGCAATTTGTTAAGCAGCCACGGGAAACTAATACAATTGCTTCAAATGGCAGCTGAATAGAGCAAGAGCAAAACCTGGAACACAGAATATCTGGACCCAGGAGACAGAGAGATTTCCAATTCCTTTGGGGTGAGCCTTTCTTATGAATGAAATGCATTCCTTTACTCCTCGAGTCATTCATTTTCAACCAGTGAAGTTCAGTGGCTCTATCTGACGGCCCTTATGCTGTATTTTTCTTTCCGTCCGGAAAGAAATTACATGTCTGCCATTGCTTCACATGCTTTATTTTCTGTTGTATCCAAACAAATGTTATAGCTTATAATCGTCAGGAGTGCAAGATTCTGGTACCAGACTGCATGTGTTCAAATACTAACTCTGCCACTAATAGTGTGTGGCTCTGAGCCTGTCACTGAAGCTTTTTGTGCGTCAGGCCCCTCATCTGTGTAATGGAGATAATAAGTGCACCTGCCTCATAAGATTTCTGTGAGGATGAAACAGTAAACATTGAACAACTGGCTCTCTTGATGGGCAGCACTTGCCAATTTCTGTGGTGTAAGTACTCCCTCCGTGCACAAGGTTAGGCCATCAAAGCTGCGTCACTGAATGTGGAGCTGGCGAGAGATGCGCTGCAGCACAGCGTGTCATGATATTTCCTCTAATACAGATACAATAGATGTCAATGACCTCAAGAATGTAGATAATTGTAAAATGTAGTAAAATAATTAAGAGATTAGTTTTCAGTGTTTGCTAAACTTTTAAAAAATTAATTAATTGTATTTATACAATTTAATTTTTAATAATGGTTGAGTTTAACACCTGGTCCACACGTTTCCAAAAAATTCAACAATTGACATTTTCCCATGAGTTGGTATAAACTAACTCGGCTCATTTGAGTTAATGTTTATAAACAACAGAAAGCCTGCACACCAGCAAAGGTAGATAAAAATATTAGCTAATTACTATTGCTGCTACTATTGATTTGACTAGTGAGCTCTATAAAGGCTGAAATTAGGTATTTTTCCTTGTCCTAGAAAAGCTCAGGCACTAACATCGGATCTTGTATTGTCCCCAGCAATGGTGACTTGCTTTTAGAAGAGACCCGAATTTAAGGGCCTGAGCACCCAAGAACAGCGCTGACTTGGTAGCAAAACGAAGGCAATGGTAGCCTCTCCGTCTCTTTATCAGCGTGCTTGATGCACTCAGCCCACTTTGGGCTTGGGAATAAGGAGTAAACAGGGCCCGTGGAGGGGATGGGTAGGGGACGTCTAGTTTAAGATGCACGGCTTTGGGGATTTTCAGTAAGAACTGCCAGCGAGAGAGCGGCCGAGTTGCAGCCTGGGGCTCTTCGTTCCCTGTCTGCTGTCCGTTCCTGGTACGGTAGGCTCCCTCTTAGTCTTTAAAAGAGGCGGATTGGCAGCAGTTAGCTCAGGGCCAATCTTCCTCAAAAAAAAAAAAAAAGAATATTAAAGTTGAACAATACTTAAGAGGCAATGTGGAGAGCAAGAATTGATGAATCACCATAAACACAGGCCAAAGGCCATGGACTGAAAGAAGAGCTTTACATAGGTAATTCACAGGGCCTCCCTAAACGTTGGACGTTAGTTAAATACCTAGAAAATTAACTCATTATAATCCATTTATCCCCTTGCTGATGAAATTAATTCCATAAATTGTTAACATAGCTAAAGTTTAAAAGTACTTACAATAATTAAAGTGTTTTCTATTACTCCTTTAAATGAGTAAAACTGAATATAACGGATCAATTTATTCTGGAATACATAGGGGGAAAATAAACAAATTACCTAAAACCAACTGATTTACGATTTAAACTGGAAGTTCTCTGTGTTGTAAGTTACAAGTTTCAGTTTCCCTGAATTAGCTTCAAACAGATAGGATAACATAAAAATTCTGAAGGAAAAAGGGAGTAGTGAAGACCCAACTTCAGAGACTTCCGCGCGTCCTAGGGCTGTGCTCCAGGAAGCGTGCCGTGTGGAGTTTTATTCCTGGGAAATGCTTTAGGGAAAAGAGTTGGGGGAAGGCTGCGTATCAGTCCCTTCTTGGAGACTACGACGCATGGCAGCAAAGTAAACGCTCTGGGCCGCGCTACTGTGGAGACAACTCCGTAATTTAGTGTCGCTCCCCGTCTCTTAGACTTATTGGACCCCGGGACCCTCTTTCCATTATAACTCCTATTCACATCTTGAGCAACTACTGTTCTCCGGAACACGGTTTTGGAATCCCCACATGAGGGTTAGGTATTATTGCTCCCAAATGTTTTCGGATCTTCAGCAAACCCCAGCCTCAGTTTCTCCTTCGAATTAATAACCCCTTCGCAGAGACACTCTGAACCAAAATTTCCACAGAAAGGTTCTCTAAAGACTCTGCAGTGCTGCTTCCGTGTTGGGCTAACGTTCATTACTGGAGGGCCGTCTAACTGGTTCTCCTACTTCTCTGTTCTGCCAGACTGTCAATAACGCACCTCCGTGGGATGTTGATTTTGGGTTGGCACACATGTAAAAACGTGGACACGTAGCAAAGCCAAGGAAGTTACAACTTGCTTCAATTTCAACCTGATGGTCTATTTCAAAGGCCACTTTTTCCTCTAAAGGCACAAGCACCATAGTAATTTCCTTTAGTACATTTTTAGCCACGTCCGTTGAGACGAGTTGTTATGGAATAACCTGGATTCAGATCATCATTTCAAGTGTGGCTTAAATGTGGAGCCAGGATGGCTGCAGCCGAAAGGCTCACCTCGGCTCGTTACTCTGAAGCTGCCTTCTCAGCCTGGTTTTGGCATAGGAACAAGGTAGTACGTAATTCAAATCAACAAGCCAGGGCAGAAAATCCAAATGACTGAAAAGCGAAGCAGCGTTACCATTCCTGCAGGATACTGGGAGCTGAGCTCTGTGGCACAAGCCAAGGTCAATCAACAAGGTGCCTGATGGGCCAGGCGCCCGTGGTTGGCCTTGCTTCTGCAGAGGCAGCTTGTGCCCGTGGTTGGCCTTGCTTCTGCAGAAGCAGCCTGTGCCCGTGGTTGGCCTTGCTTCTGCAGAGGCAGCCTTTGCTCCTTCCCAAAGTGGGTTATGTGTTACGCTCAAGTGCAAACTCTGAGTAAATGTTCATCTTTACAAAGTAGAAAATAATCAGATTTGCTTTTTAGTTTTGGTTGTTTCCTTGAAGTGAGGCAAGACTAATTTGAGCTTTGGGGACATTTGTCTTTGGGGTTTCTGGAGAACGTCATAAGGCTCCTCATTGAAGCAAGGGTCCATGGGTGGAGATGAACTTAATTTCTATCACAAGGCTTAAGATTCTAACTCCAGCCAGACTTCTGCTTTTCTGTCTTCTAAGCAAGAACAGCAGTTCTAAGTTGGAATAACCCGATCATCTTTTTGGTTAAAATGGATTATTCACAGAATTCTGAAAAATATCTTTCCCTTGTGAGCTATAAATCTAAAGCTACAAACTCTTTCTTTCTTAAGCAGGCTTTGAGGTTCTAGGAACTCAGCTGGTTCAAAGAATTTTACTTGATGAAATAAATTTTGTCCCCTTAATTTGCTTTCTACTTTCCTATTTTTGTGTTTGCAATATTAATACAGGAGAAATTCAGTAAATGGTCACTGACTTAACTGGCTTGACGGCTCATGGTTCTTCCATCCTCACGGCCTGGTTCTTACAGTCAGCCGTGAGGCTGAAGTTCAGAGAAGGCAAGGCAAGGAAGAGCTCATTTGGCCAATGCCCAGGGAGAAGCAGCAGCTTTGCCTTCTACCTAAACTTCCATGGACATGGACCTGTGAACTTGCTCCCGGACATGGCCAGCTGCGTGGATATGTGAACTTGCAGCTGCCCAGGGCCCTGGACTAAGAACCCCAGGCTTGGTTTAATGCCCTGTTGTCACCATCTTGACATTCTTCATCCTTTTTGAACAAGGGGCCCACAGTTACCTTTTGCTCTGGGCCCTCAAATTACACAGCTGGTCCTTGGCCTGGTCAGCGTATAATTGGCTGACCTGGGCTCCCTGCTCTCCTCTTGCTTTTCTCTCCCAGCCATGGCGCCAGATCCAGCCTCAGGACCATGCTGAAGGCTGGACTGTCCAGTGTCATGTCCGCCAGAGCAAGAAGCATATTCACCCTGCGATGAGTCAACTTTCAATGATCCTCCTGGATTTGATGGATTATTTGTCATCTCAGAGTAGCTTTCTCTTGGTTTGGACTTTCAAGAAATCCCGGGTAATCTCAACAGTTGTGCAAACTGAACGTGATTGGGAAGAGAAATGAGTTACCAAGGAAAAGTCCTGCAATGCCCAAGCTTAATAAAAATCATTTTTCATTTGTAATTTTTATATTCTTATTGACAACAAACCAGTAAACAGGTGGAAAATCAATTTACATTTGGAGTTTATGTGAGAATGTAAAAAACTCTTACTGAACACCTGAACACTTTATGATGTAAGTTTCCTGTATATGGTTTCTATTTTTTTATGTTGAGCCATATGGAGGACATTTATTCAATATGCTTATTAAACTTATATTTGCACCACTTGCATAAACTGCCTAAAAATTATGACTACAAAACTCCTGTCTTTAGATAGTCATTTTCTTTCCTTTCTTTCTTTCTTTTTTTATTGCCTCAGAAAATTCTTCTGAAATGGCAATGTTTCTCATTTCCCCAATTTGAAAATTGCTCACGTCATGATATCCCCTTCCTCTCTCCTACTTTGGGAGAAATGCTTTTATCATCTACACATTATTGTGACGATTTGTGCCTTCTTGAAGAATTTGGAAAGAAACAGCCCTCTCTGTTATTACTCTGTCTGTATGACCAAGAGTGCTGTGCATTACATGGCACTCTGATCGCTTTACGAGGACCCCTTGAGGACACATTTCTCTCGCCCTCAATTAGAGCTCACGTAAAGGTTGGCTCCTCTGGGGCTATGCTGAGCACATCAAGCTAAAATTGTGTCATCAGGCTCACTGGACATAGAAGAAGATGGGAAGATATCTAGGTACCAAAACTCCTTTTAGGAGGAGCCCTGTATATGGTTGAAGGGAAGGCTTTCAGAAGCCACTCAGGTGGTGTTAAGAATTTCAAGGAGCATGCTCACGTAACAACATGCTCAACAAACTTCCCTCTGAGTAGCTTAACTGAATTTGACTGGAGAGCTTTTGTTTGCTGGGTGGGGCATAGAATTTTAGTGTCAGAGACACTAAATTTAGTGTTAGAGATGCTAAAATTGCCTGGGATAGAGGATGAGGAGCTCCCCTGTGTCGGCAACCCTCTTCTTAACCTCTTGTTCATGCAGTTCTTTTGTAAACAAATGAGGAAGAAACATTTGAAAGACTATCAGCTTGAAAGGATGCCAAAAAAGTAGCTTTCCCACAGACCTATGTGTCTTAATCCAGCCCTAATGTAAGTTCCTTTGTTAGTTTAACTTCTCCTGAGTGACTAGTTTTGTGTTTATGGTCTTTGGGACTTGAAATGAGCCATGGCTTCCTCTTGGAGGTGGTTGGAGCAGAGCTTAGTGGGAACTGTATGGTCCATCTCTCACAGGTGTATCAGAGCTAACTGTACCATCCGTCTCTCACAGGTGTGTCAGAGCTAACGGTATCATCCATCTCTCACAGGTGTGTCAGAGCTAATGGTATCATCCATCTCTCACAGGTGTGTCAGAGCTAA